>NC_048408.1:24180223-24266546 GCF_013103735.1 Etheostoma cragini
GTGCAGTACCTTCGATACCAAGGTCTTTGAGTCTGGTGAGCAGAATGTTATGGCTCACAGTATCGAAGGCTGCACTCAATGTAACGTCATTAGCATTTCCCAAACTGCCAAAGTGAAGTGTCATAATGAACATCTACTGTATGTTTCCAACACTCAGCTTTACCTCCTGGTTACAATTTAACATGCCAATAAATGAAACTTTCAGGACTATTCTTAAATTAAGATCACTTTGAAATAAGGAAAATGTTTGTAACTTTAATATGGCGTTACTATCACTCGACCTGGTTTAGTGGTTTATTGCAAAAGCTAAAAAAGCAGAATGCAGGTCAAGCTAAATAATGGAGCTAGTTAGATAGCTAACGTTAATATCTTATATGTCCCAAAGAGTGGATGTGGGTTTAGGGTTTAACACTTATCTTACAATACATCCGAGGGCTGTATGCTGTAAAGCTTGTAACGTGGATAAGAGATGAAGCCATGGAGGTAATAAGGAAAACTCTGTTCATGAAACTGCAAGCTTACTCTGAATACTCGTAACACTCCTGCTTGAGCTATGTAATCCATCACAGTGACCACCAAGTCTGTATTCATTTTTGTCAAAGCTACACAATCATTATGCAGTGCAGATGTTTTAATCAATCTGCATATCCATGGAATGATCATGTGACTGAAAACAAAATGAATGCAGACTTGATGTTCAATTTGATGAATTGCACAACTCAAGCAGGTCTCAAGAGCTAATTGATTTTCATGCTGTAAGTAAATTAATGTAAACCAAGGGCTCCATGGAATTGGAGGGAAATACATGCAAATATCTAAACTGCCAGATGAGATGGTTCGGGCATTTGTTAAGGATTCCCCCCGTGTGCCTCTCTAGGGAGGGGATTCTGGCACGTCCAGCTCAAGGAGGTCTCAGGGAAAACCTGCAGTTAGATGGAGAGATTTTATCTCCACACTGGCCTGGGAACACCATGGGATCCCCCAGTCAGAGTTGGTTAATGGGGTTCCGGAAAATTCCGGTTCCCCGCTGGAACTGCTGTCCCAACGACCCGACCCCGGATAAGCGAATGGATATGGATGGATGGCTGGATGGATGGATGGATGGATGGATGGATGGATTGATGGATAGACGGACGGACGGATGGACAGATGAATATCTAAAACCTACATTTGAAAATCATCAGCAAAATTATAAAAATATACATGACTCTTAATTTGACTCTTAAGTGTCAGTGTCCACCTGTTGACTGTAAGCCCAATATTTACTCTTGTGTTATTTCTGTTTATGGTCTTTGCCAACTCCTAAGGAGAATATATGGCTCTTTAGATGCTAAATGTTCCCCAGCTAATGTATGGTAAAACCTTGTCTGTCATTTGGTGCTAGGCAGTTAGTGTACTGTGAATTGAGTTTTATTTGCTCAAAACAACCACCTGCAGTGTCTGTGAACAATGTTAATGAGAGTAGAAAAAATGAACCAAAACAATGCGCTAAAAGGCTCAGAAACGCTAAATGGAACTGCAGTACCAGAGTTGGTTGATAACAATTAGGGGCTTTGTCACTTTGTCACACCTAGTAACACCTTAAACACAGTCATTTGAGCCATGGAGCAACTTTAAGGAGTTAAAACGTGCACTGGTATGGTCCATTAAAAGTAACTCCCTTAATATCCCTTTTTAAAAGCACATTTTCTAATTGATTGATTCCATCCCCAAGTTGTCTGGCCTTACCTAGCCTCTAGCTTATTATCTTGCGTCCTAGTAGTTGTTGCAGGGTTGCAACAACTACAGGGTTGTTTTGACGAAAGAAACACCGGGAGCCTGAATGGAAGGCTAATTTCTGCAGTCTTCATCCAATGAGATCCTGTAATGGAGTAAAAACCTGTACAGGTTCTTTCCTTGCCATCCACTCAGTGTATGTTAAGTTCTGACCCTTAGCGACTCTAATTAGCAACAAGTGGGTAAAGCCAGTTGACTAATTAATTCTCAGTGATGAAGTGAGAGTAGGCAGACCACCCCTCAAGTAAAGGACCCACAATGCTTTGCCATCAGCCTGTATCTCCCTGTGTATCTCTGGGTTTCCCAGTCTTCTGCGTCTGGGTCACCTCCATGCCCAGCTTTACTTGTCTGGATAATTAGCTGCCCAGCCCTCGCTGCCAGACTGTGTGCCCCATAGAATTATGATGGTGATGGCTGGCCTGCTCTCAGGGGGGAAACTGTGTGTTTGTGTGTGGGTATGTGACACTGAGGCTAAGGGAGACACGGCTGTCCTACTAATGAGGGGACACAAGGTTATTTACGGCAGGCTGGACCAGTATCATGGATATGGAGATAAGGCAATACCTGGGCAATAAATCATTAAGAATGTGTGGGAGTTTAGAGGGGTGTGTGTGTGTGTGTGTGTGTGTGTGTGTGTGTGTGTGTAGTCTGAAATCACTCCGAAATGGTAACAGATGAGTGTGCTTTTCAGTATCAGCCTCTTTCTCACACTTCTACTGCAAGGACAAAGAAGCCTTCATCTTTATAATATCAATATCTCTCGTGTGTACTTACTCAGACACTTAAATTCAGTAGAAAACATATCTGTCACTGGCATCTCTTCACATTATGTATCCACTTTATATTTGCTTTGCTGTGAACAAAACTGAAAAGCTCTCTCTCCTCCTCCAGTTTAGTGACTCATCTTTTTTTTATTTTCGGCATACAGGGCCATTCAGAGCTGAGACTAAACATCCATTGCTAGTCAGGTGCTGTGATGAATACAGCAATCTTTTTTTTGTTAATTTTCCTTTAACATTTAGGTAAACATTTACACTGCTTGCTTCTGGGCAGCTATACGTTTTTTATTTTTTATTTTTTATTTTGTTTTGTGAAAAAAGGAAATCCAGAGGCCTTTTAAGGATCTTATTGTCATCAGTAAGCAATGGAAGCATGAGTGGTCGAGACTGTATATAACCAATAGATCACTTTACTCTGCTTTATCGGTTATGAAATGTACCTTGAAGGCTTTAAAGCATACCCTTTGGACAACAGTTTCAACGACCATCCAAAAAAAGACCACTGTCTTCAAAGAGCACTTACATTGTAGAAATTGTCTTCTGTTGGAGAACTTAGAGTGTCTCGTTACAGACAAGATGACCTTTTTGTCCTGGTTGAGATGTGTTTAAAGCATCCATCTTGTCCAGTACTGAGGAGATTTGTACAATCCTCTTAGTACAATATGTGCCTGTTGCTGTCAGGATATTTTTCTCTCATTAAAAATACATGAACATTTTTAAATGAAGCTCTGACAATTTTCTTGACCAGTGATTTGACCTTAGGATCTTTCAATAAAGTGGAGTGCGTGTCTGGCTGTGGACTGGCTACACTCTCAGGTCTTTCCTTCTGGTGACCTTGTTCACCAGAGAGCGGACCTTCCATTCTCACCTCACTCTTTTTTCTGCTTCAAGCCAAATTTGCTCTCCAGCTGAAATCCAGACCTTTGACCCCATGTGCTTTTGTAATTTATGTTCTACTCAGCCTGTGTACCGTGTTGTTTTTGTTTCATGCTACAGAAACCTTTTTGTCCTGTGTCAGGGTTGGACGTACAAGGAGAAGTTCCCTTGTCAGAACTTAAAACTGTAGGTATTTACTATACACTGATATCTACCTTACTGGCCACCTAAACTAACTATTTATTTAGTATTTGACAGTCTGTCAGACCTCATTAGATATTAAACGAAACTTGTTTTCATTAGATCATTTGTGGTTGTGGGCTTATGCAGAGACCCACCACCTTCTAAATCGCACCCTTATTCCTTAAAGGATGTTCTTTAAAGTGTTTGTCCATTAACAACAGGCTTAAGTTTCCCTGTACAGATGTCCAACTGTGGTGAGAATGCACAGGGTACACACTTTCTTTCTCTCACTATGCATCCAGGGTCGGTACTCTAAAAGCCTGTCACTCTCTCATTCGCTCTACCACATACTCCCCACAAACACACTGCTATTCACTTAAAGAGATCAACATAGACACCAACGCACAAGGATAAACGTCTTGTCACTTATGTAGCCTTCGGCGAAAGTTGTGTGTGGAGCCTCCGCAGGACCATTAATCACGCTTTAATGTGAACTATGCTGCTGCTAACAAAACTAACTCTTACATTAGTTTACTTTTGTGACCAACACATTCTCATACCTCAACAACATTATAGGTTGATTTCAAAAAGATACCATTTACTGCTGCGTGATGGCGGTTTATTTGTTGTAACAGTTATGTTACAATAGTTACAGTTAGTAAATACTTAGTAAGGTTAGTAAATAATTAGGAATTGACTTAAAGTAAGTTACGTAAAACGTGACAAACTGCAGACTAAGGTTAGTAAACCTGGGTTAGTTTGAAAATGACACTTGACATTATTTATGTAGGATTAAAATGTTCTCCTCTTATGTAAAATATGGGGCTCTGGTAGATGTTTGCAATTGGTCATGCTGTGAAAACACTGCCTCTTTTTTTGTAAATGCTGCTGGATTGGGAAAGCCTGGGATGATTGAACTAGTTGTTAACCACCGTCGTGACACAGCTAATGCCGGGCCGCAATTGTTAGGGTTAGTGAAGTCGATAACTGAAAGAAATCCAGGCCAGGTTGATCTTGATTCGTAATACAGGCCTCGGGGCCAGTGTTTGTTTGCCAGACAAGGTAAGTCTAATAATGGCAGATGCTAGTGAGTTATGGGGGATGTAGGATTCAGTGTTTTTTGAGCTTGGCCTACACAATCCAGGATGTCTCAACCTCTGCTACATTGATTTTGATCATTCTTTTTGAAAGTCTTTCACAAGTCTCTAACTTTATAAAAATACAATGCTATATTAGTTGAATACCCCTTTTAACCATGATTAAAGTACCATCAGGTTGAGTTGGTAAGAACTCAAACGTTTTCTAATGAAAACACAAGGAGCTGCAGAACTCCATTGAAACTCTTATGCATTTTTTATTATTTAGCCAAATCTGTGGCTTGAGACAAAGGCGCATCGGTGGTCACAGGATGTAGTCTGGATCAACAACTATTTGTTAACCAAAGAATCACCAGATGTCCCTTGCCTTGAAAACTTCAACAAATAACTTCGAGATAGCAAGCTTCACAATGAAATTTGCAAGTTTTTAACCAAATTTGGAACAATTTACAATTAACTTGTTTACAACATTTGCTATCTAACTGTGACATTTTGATTTGTGTGGATTTGACATGGACAAAGTGCACATGGCGATACACTGGTAAAAGCAAACTGCGTTTTACCATGTATCCAGCTAATTCCCATAGCTCACATTACTGTATGCCTTACTCCACAGCGCTGCAGAAATAGGGCTGGCAATGTGAGACTACTCAGTAATCAACACAGTTAATTACCTTGATTTAAAAAAAAAGTGGGTGGCCTTTTGAAACGCTCTTGTGTGTACACAAAATAATTAAATGTGAATATGATAACCTTCCTTGACTGTTGAGCATAGACTTGTATGTGTGAGAAGCTATGCCTCCAAGGTCTTGCAGCAAAATAACTTTTCCATTAAATTATGGACTGTCAGATTCAGCAATAATACTATGTCCATGCACAAATAACCACAAACCCAGGAGTTTGTGTTGTATCTTTGTTTTTAAAAATAAACTTGCAAGTTTCTCCTGGTGCAAAATCACGTCAGAAATAACAAAGAAAGTTGTACACACGCTTTCGGTGAAAAACCAAGACAGCTTTGTATGTAACCCCTTAGGTCTTCATCAGGTAATTCCCTTAACGCGCTCTTTAAATTCAGATTCCTTTAAAAGTCTTAAAGCTGAAGGTCCAAACAAAAAACACATGTGATTTGGTGTTGGCAAAAATCAAGGGAACCACTTGAGGTTCAACTTAAAACAAGCATGATGCGGTTTTTATATTTTTCTTCATACAATGCAGACCTGCATTTAAATGGGAACATCAATATGAATGTGACACTGTCAAAGAGCTTCATTTCTGTTCCACTTAATATTCCCGCCTGGCATCTGTTAGCTCCATTTGATGTAGATAGCATTTTGAATGGCTCACTGGGAAAATGCAATGTCAATGAATTACAGCACATCATCTTAGCCACCTAGCTTTGTCATTCAGTTGATGGGGCTGTGTATGCCTGGACAACTCTGGCTATTTGCCAGCATGTCCTGTTGATGTAGCCAACTTTATCCTGTTTGCCAGTGAGCTGTGACTAATATGAAAACACATCTGACATCTGGCTTACTCAATCTGTTGGTTTTAAATAGACGTTGGCTCGGTAAAGCATTCATTCCTTCTTTTCTTTAAGGGGGGTGTGACATCTGCCTGAATAGTGTCTTGGGAAGGTGCTAAAAAGCTTCTCAGATTGTGACGTTTGCTGGAAGTAAGCAATAATAGTATGTAGAAAGAAGGCTTACATCATGTTTTTTTTCTTTCAAATGTCCCAGCTGCCATTTGTGACCTTTTCATGTTTTGTTGTTTTGCCATATTGTTGCTGTGAACTCCTGGCTGGTTCAGGTCACCTGAGACTTTCTGCAAAAACTCCTAGTTGACAAATGAAAATGAAAAATCTGATGCCTCCAAGTGTATGAAAGCAAAACCCCTACTCCTATATTAAAAAAGGCTACCTGTGACCCCTCTTCACATGTCATGGCCTCATCGTCAGCAGTTCGACCAAATTGGGATTTTTTTTTCCCTTCTCAGATTGTTTCTTGTAAAAGATTTTCTCATTGTGAAAAAGGAAAATGTAATGAAACAGAAGTGTAATGAATCTAATTATTGGTATAAAGTGCTTTAAAGTGCTCTGAAAAGCATAATTTAAAAAAGTAGGGTAGATACTGTATGTAAAACACATCAAATTTGTCAGTAAAGACCAAGAGAAGTTGCATCAGTTGAATAAAGCCACCACACACACACACTCATTCTGAACAGGGTGTTTATGGTTGTGTGTTGAAATTCTACAATTCAAAAGGAGGACCGAAATGCAAGTGACCAGGCAGGCAGGTTGGGGAAGAAAAAGGGGAACTTTAATACCATGAAGTTATATCCAAGAAGCCAAAAACAGTTAGGCAACAAAAGCAAATCCAAGAACACTACAATTTGTAAACAGTGAAGAAAACTAAACACTGGAACCAAGAAGTACAGCATGATAGAGACAAGAGAACCGGAGGGTGGTAACAAAGGACAGAGGACAGGAGGGCTGATGAGGAACAAACAAAACACATCAGGACAGGGCAGGCCGTCACAAAAGCCGGACAACACACAGGGCAGAAAGTAAAACAAGATATACAGCACCTGTTTACTGGTTCCACTATTATTCCATTTATTTAGTATTTATTCACCATTCTCATATCTCACTTATTATCCATTATTTATTAATCGTTCTCATTTCCGATCTCAGAACTGTTCATAATTTTCATAATGTTCATACTGTTCATATTGTAATATAATAACTTAATACAATTTATCCCAGTTCCCTTTGCACTATGTTCCACATTTAAATAATTTTTATTGGACTCTTCATTGCACTCATCTCTCTACATTGTTACTGTTTAGTGTATGTATATATTATTGTGTCTATATTAGTGTGTATATATTGTTTGTTTGGTTGTTTGTTTTGTATGTGTAAGCACAATGTGAGCAACTATGCTCCAAAGGAAAATTCCTTGTATGTGTCTTCATACCTGGTCAATAAAGCTGATTGTGATTCTGATTCTGATGTGAACCATGAGGAGAACCTTCAAAAGCATGAAACAGACCAAACAAAAATCCAGGAGCATGACAGCATGGCTCTTGAAACGCCAGTTTTACACATTCTTGAACTACTTAATTTAATTCCTACTTATCTTCACTGTGCTCTAAGAGATTCCTTACTCTTTGTGTCTAATTACTCCTCCCAAAGTACATCCGCCTTTTTCCTCCTCTACCTTCTTTCTCTGACCTCAGGAAAAACAATGGAAAAAAACTCTGCTCCTCATTATCCCTTTTGTTCCACTTGCCTTTTTTTTGTTTGTTTTTTGTTTTTTTAGCATGAAGAGCTAATTCATCAAATGCCTCACATGTACCTTGTCCTCAGGCTCCCTGACATTAGGACAGCCTTTTGTTTTTGTTCACACCAAATCTAAACTCTGTGTGGAAGTGCCATTACTCAAAATAATGTTTAATTATTCAGGTTGTCTTTGGAGTTTTTTGCCTTTGGGAAAAATAAATATGTACCTTAATATTGTAAACAAGGCAAAACCTGAATATGAACAAACAGCAGCACATTATGGTGTTAATACTAAACCAAATAAATAAAGGTTACATTCAGGCACCATTCCATCTATCTTATTATATATTTCCCATGACAGATTAATAATTAATTGACCATTAACTGAAGCAGTTAATTATTAGTGCACAGTCATTGTACATCCCTGGCCTCAGGTTACTCCTCTGAAGACTACAGCGCACCGGTCTGTGGCTATGTTTTACAAATTCATGCTTCAGTCTGCTGGAGCAGCTGTGGTGCATTTGAGTTCTCCTTTCTTGTTGACTGTGTAGGAGCTAAGTGTGGTGTAACATGCCTTCATAAGTTATGCATTCCAAGTGATGTTTGAGTTTTCATTATTCTGAAATGTGATGGTCTCGAAAATCCCTAACAGGTACATATACTTTAACTCAAGGCCTTTTAATTGTAAAGAACAGTTTTGCCTCTCATTTTTACATGTTTTGTCTACCAAAACGTTAGGTAGTAACATTTATAAGGTGAAGCACTTCCAAGTATTGGTAATGCATTGCTGCTCAGACTGGGAGAATGTGTGCTTGGTAAATGTTTCCTGCATATTAAAAGAAAGTCTTGGGTGTCATGTACTCATCCCAATATTGTCCATCTTTGCCACATTTTGTGACCAAGGTTGGTTTGTTCTCTCCTCGTAGGATTGTAAGCCAAGTGCTGGGGCTACACCTAGGTTCAAAATATCAAAAGACACTTTGTTCTTATTAGCAGTAAAAGTACAGAAAGACCTAAGCACAATAACAATTGCTCTATATATTTCCAACTATAGGAAGCACTTTAAAAGCGAGAATGTTAAGGCAGGAACATGCGGCATATATGGAATATGTTTCAGATGCCCCCCTGGGAAGGAATATGTGAAAAGAGTTCCTTTATGTGATAGTCAACCCAGAGGAGAATGTCATACTCAAGAGATGCAGGTGCAAAATGTAAATGGACTGTTCCTATATAGGGCTATTCTAGTCTCAATGACAACTCAAAGTGCTTTTACATAGTACAGGAACCACTCACACACATTCATACACTGAGGCTGCTGTACAAGATGCCACCTGCTCATCAGAATAACACCCACACACATTTACACTCCAATGGCGCAGCATTGGGGGCCACTCGGGATTCAGTGTCTTGCCCAAGGACACTTTGACATGGGACTGCACGGCCGGGATTGAACCACCAACCTTTCAATTTGTGTCATGCGACCGCTCAACCAAAGACCACTTTACAATATTCGATAAACTATCCTCTTACTTAGCTAAATTGCAAATAGCTTTATCCCTAAATATTTTTTAAGGAATAGGACTTTTTGGAGGCTTGTTTGCTCTGTTGCCAAGTCAGATGAGAAGATCAATGGCACCCTCATATGTGTCCATTAATTATGACACAAACCAGCAGCTGGTTATCTTAACTTAGAAAAAAGACTGGAATGAGAAAGGAAAAGCTAAGCTGGTTCTGTGCAAGTGTAAAAACAATTTGCATCACTAATTAACACATTATATCTGGTTTGTTCAATCTGTACAAAAACCAAAGTTGTTAAATTGTGATTGATGTAATGGGCTAGACTACTTTCTGGCTTGGTGCAGTGACTTTCTGGAGTCACCGCTAGTTGCCTAGTAAGATCATGTGTGCATATCACACCAACTCCAACAACAACAATAGGGATAACACAAGTATATATATATATTTATATTTATATTTATATTCCAGATAATGGCTGCCACCTGATAAAATAAAATGTAAGAGGGAGGAAGCATAAAAAGGAAGAGGAGGAAGAATGGATGGGTAGAGAAAGAAACCAGGGTAGTGATCTTTCATCATAATCCTGTTACTGTTGAATAATTTAAGTATCTCCTTGTAGACATTAATTTCCTATCATCTACTTTGCCTCTAATTCAGTGGGAGAATTAATGAGGATTGACATGACCATTCTTTCTTGTGCTGTGAAAGCCAACATGGAGCTGTTGATAAGCAGGTCGTGGTGACGGAACAATGGGCATGCTGGTAAGAGCCTAATCGTTTCTTTTACATTTCATCCGAGCTTCCATTAGCTTTAAAGAAAATGGGGCATGAAAATACATGAAATAATGTTAATCATCAACAGTAATAATGATTAGTTTTTATCAAAGTACCACAGATATGTTGCATTTAGAAAAAAAAGGCAATTTACTTTAAAGTGAATTAAACGTGTACCATCACATTTAGTGTGAGTTATCTTTAAAAGGTCACCTTTATGCAGTGTAGTAGACATGTCGAGGACAAAGCCATGCAACTGATAGGCCATCTGTTTCAAAGATTGATAGCTCACCGCTGCTATCAATGATACGCCCATGTGCCTCTTAGCATTCTGTAGATCTTCATTGTTTTTCTTCAAGGACATCTGGGGTATACAACAATAATAAAATGGCATTTCTGAATAAAAAAAAAAAGGAATATGCAGGAGAAAAAGTGGAAGAAATAAAGAGAGGATAGTCCAAAAAAAGAAAAACCCCTCTGTCAACAATGCTATCACACTAGGTTTGAAATACAAACTAATAATGTGTTTAGCATCGCACAGCTCTTAGAGCTTGTCATTTTAGGCTGCAAGGAGAGGAACATCGGTGGGAAGAGTGGGAGTGTGGCTTCAAAGATCTGTCATGTTCCTGGCCGACTTTTATGGCTGAGCGGGAGAACTGAGCGGCGGTGACATTCACATCATAGACTCCCAGAGGAATTTTGTAAAGCTAAAAAACTAAGGGTGTCAATGTCTAGATGTTGAACGGTGAAGAAGAATTACCGTAATTTCTATTTTATGTGTTTTTGTGAATGGACAATCACCCTAGCGGTTTCTTTTGCTTCGACTTTTCGAATAGCAGACATCTTTGCAATGTCAGTGAGACTGTTGGCACTTTTACACTCTCAGGCTTTAGCTGGGACATTTCCCACACTTTTCGAAGTAATTTAAATCCCTCAGAGTGAGAAAAAAATATCTGTGCAAGTTATGAAGTCAACAATGCTTTTGGCACTTGTGATAGCAATTTAATTGAACTGTCAGTCGAGAGACAGGGACTCGGAATCCACAGAATCTGTGTTTCTTGTCTCTCTAGTGTTCTCATCTCGCCCCCTCTACTCTCTCTTCTTTCTCTGTCTCGCTTTCTCCACCCTGAGTTACAACTTCATCTTTCAGCCGTAGCTGAGGACATGCATCAGGTTTCGCACTCAATGTCGCACTCATTTGACCCATCACCCCAACAATGGTGGCTGACCCTGAGCTGCTCCTTCAATTAATCACCTAACCTTCACGCCACAGGCTGCCCTCCCTCCCTTCACCCCTCCCATCCGAGTTGACCCGAGGAGGCCGGGGAAAAAAAACGTCCGCTGCTTCCTCTGCCTATGAGGATTCGACAGTCGTCCACCATTCTGCATGACTGCCAGTATAAATCTGACGGAAGTAAATACCCATCAGCGTCTCATGGCCATGAGCAGCCTTCCCCACCTCCTCCTCCACTTCAACGTAGTTCAACTTTATTATACTCAGCTGGAAGGAGAATTGTGGTTCATGAGCGCATAGCGCCATGTTTAGAGTTAATTGCCTCTGGAAGGTGAGGACATCAGTTCCACAGTGTGCCCCCGCAGGTGGCTCACTGGAGGCAGGTTCAATCAACTAATTGTAAAGTTCTGATAGACCTTCTGGGAGGCATTGACCTAGAGCCGAGGCCGAGAGACATACTGAGCGGCTGAAGGTCTGCGCGAGGCGGGTTTTATTTTGCATGCTTTTATATCTTTTATAAGAGCTAAATCACTCTTTCAGGCATGTCTGCACCTCTAAACATCACGTAAAGTGTGTGTGCCGACTTTTTGGAATTCACAACATGCACATGCCGCACGCAGCTATGCATAAACACGTGCACGTATGAAGCAAGGTATCCAGCTCAAGCCCATGTCCTTGCAGTTGCCTTGAGCTGTGGCCTTTATTGCTGAGGGAATGAAGGGAGATGTAAATAAAGCTGTAGGCTGATGCGAAATTGGTTTGATGGCAAAAAATGGGAAGGAAGCCAATACAGAGATCGTTAACAGGGGCGAATCAACAACTCAGACACAACACGTGTGTAATAAAAGCTCTATTTCCACTTCCTTTTAATGTTTACTTGTGAATGTTTTTTTATAACTTATCCACTGTCTTCGTTACAAGAGGTAAAGGTAAAAAAGCCACCAAAGGTATCTGCATAAAACAGTCTAAAGCCAGACACTTGGACAAGATATGAAACAAGATAAAGTGGGAGGAAGAGACGGAGATGGGTGAAGTGAAATGGATGGAATGTATTTCAGAAAGCAAATGGAGAGTGGTGACAGGTCAGGTATGGCCCTGTGTGTTGTGTCAGTGAATAATCTTCACAATAGCGTTGACTCATTTAAATACCAGGGATCACTTAGCAGATGCAATGTTGCTACAGTGATATTAAACCCTCTGCAGCCTTTAGACAAAGTAATCTTTTTCAATTTAAACCACACTTTTGGGTTGATGTTTTGGGTGTTTAATTACCTAAGTACGAAAGCATGCCGGGTTTAGGAGTATAATATCGGTGGGATGAAATTGAAATTGAAATTTATGAATTTGAAACTCATGTCGTGCTCCTTTCTTTACCAGAACAAACTAATATTTCACTTTGAAGTATGCTGAAGTTGGCAACAAGCAATCCCAGAATTCTGTAGGCTTGTTGGACAGTATTACCTGTAGAGTAGACTTCACTACAAATTAAAACTATAATCTATTAATGTCTTCTTCTTCTTCTTCTTCATCCCTAATTTTTGTGTTTGTCTACCCTGAAAACTATTTGATTTTATTAAACTAAAATTTAAGTTCAGCGCATTAAGCTGCTAAAATTGAAGATTTTTCATGCTGAGTTACAGGGGAAAGCAGACTGTAAGCCATGATTTGATGATTTGCAGGCACCTAGATCCACATCTCACTGGGCCCAATTTTGTTCCTTTTTTTATCAGTCCAGGTTCCATTTGACCATTTTTTCAATCACATTAAATGACTATATTTCAGCTTAGGGCCGAGATGTATAGCAACAAAGTAGAACCACTTCACTACTGTACTTAAGTACTAAAAAGGCTGTATCTGTACTCTATTATTTAGTTATTTTGTTATTTTCTGTTATTTTTTCTCTCACTCCCACTTTTACCTCAGAACATATTTTTGATGGGTTCAATACTTTACACTAATACAGTTTTAAGTGCTGCATCGTCACTCATTACAATTATAAAAATGTTATGAATCATTTCAAACCCACATTATAACTGCCAGAGCAGTGCATGGCTCTGTCACCATGTTTGATGAAGCTGGCCCATCAGCGTATCCATCAATCAAGCTGTCTCATCTCGTTCTGCCTTTTGCTCCGCTGCTTCCTGCATTGTTAACACTTGAGCTTTGTTAGTTTGTTTCGAGATGGAAGAACCAGCAACATCACCTTAAACAACTTTACCTTCTAATGATCGTGGTGGTGAGGGTGAGAAAGGAGACCAGCCCTGGCCCTACTTAGCGTCCATGTTTTAGAATGGCGGAGTGAAAGACTTCAAATTAATTTAGAATGAAGTAATCTCTAATGGTTGTGGGCTTGCAATAGCTCAGTCTGTAGGGATTTAAGTTGGGAACCGGAGGGTCTGGGGTTCAAATCCCCATGGGTACCAAATTATGGTGGTAGACTGGTAGCAGGAGAGGAACTGGTGGTGCTCTTGAGCAAAGCACCAAATCCCCACATTTCTATGGACAGCTCCCCCACTCTGACATCTCTCTATTTAGTCCATGTATAGGTACTAAGCATGTGGCATGTGTGTGTAATACAGGCCTGTGTAACAACAGAGTGAAAACACTGTAATTTCCCCTTGAGGGATTAAGAAAGTGTACATTGTTATTGATGTCAACTTTGTCTTATTTTATGACACATATAAATTGTTGACCACGTCTCTTTTTGTGCTGCTTAATCACATTCTTGTTTTTATAGTGCAGTGTTTTATAGGGTAGTGGTATTGATAGACACTGACATAACTATTGCCAGATGAATAAACTGGCTGTTGAATAGTTGCTGAGTTGTTGACAAAGAGTTAAGCTCAATGTTTTATAGTGCTCTTGTACATTCCTGTCCTTGTGCTGCTGCCACAAGCAAAGGTATTGTGAGTGTCCTTCAGGCTAAATATGTGAAATAATATAAACGTTATGATATTTTTGACTGCTTTTTTTTTAATAACTACATAACACAATACTACTAATAGTAGTTTTACTTTCAGTACTTGAGTAGTACATTTTCAAATAAACTACTTGCATTACTTTAGTACAAAAAATGTTTAATACTTGAGTGTGGTGTTTAAAGAGCACTTCACTTTCTACTCAAGTCACTTTTTTGATAAAGCACTTGTACTTTTACTCAAGTCTGGGATTCTGGTACTTTATGTCTGGCATAGAGTTGAGATTAATTTAGCTTAACTTTGAAATAGTCATTAAAAAATGTAACCTTGAAGTTTCCATCCAGCATTCTGACTGGGATGCTATGTTCATCATGTCTAAAACTTGACAATTGATATAGAAAAGATGGCAACTTGAACTTGTCAGGCAGTTCATAGTGTTGCGTTTATAAAAGACTGCTTCCCTTGGCTCGGCTGGAGAGGTCAACAGTCGATCGATGGACATTTTGACATGGTAGGAAAAGCACAGCTACTTAATAACATTAATGAAGGCTGCATTGCACTTAAGTAGTGTTGGTATTGTGCATGATTGCTCACTGGACTAGCTTACTGGGACACTTAATGGAACTGAGGCATCTTTAAAGGAAAATTCCAGCCAATTTGTATGTTAATCTTGATCGCTATAGATATGCAAGTACTTTTGATTGAAAAACCCCCAACTTGAATTGGTGCAAGCAACACTGAGCAGCTACAGCTACATGTACAAGCTTCCATTGAGCCAAAACGGCAGTTATTGGGCCAACTTTGTGCCTTTGTGCCTCTTAACAGACATACAATTCAATAAATATATATGTACAACATGAACAGGGCCCTTAGGAGGTCATGGATGAGTTCATGTTCACGTAGTTTGCTGTTTTACGTAAAGCAACAATAAACTGTAACAATGGTTTTAAAAACACAGTTTAAACAGTGTGTTTTGAGGTCCCTGCAACAGCAAAGGAGCACATTCACTTTGCTGATTTTGGGATAAACCTTTTACTAAACGCATAAAAGTTGTCTCAGTTTTGAGTTTGTATGACACAAACACTGGAGGCCATTTTGCTTGAGGAGAATCCTTTTTTTTACTGCGATGTCGATCAGGCATCAGTTTAGATGGAACATGTAATGCCTCTAAGCAGCTGCCAGCTCTGCCTTCTCCCTGACAGAATATCCGTCATAAAACGTGATAGTCTCTCATTCCTCCCCAACATTTGATCCACTTCGGATCTCTCTATTTTTCATGTGTGAATTGTTGTGCTGATGACTGTGCCATGTTGTGTTGATGCAGTTGATAAACGCCGACGGGGCCAACTGCAAAAGCCTTACCTTGGCAAAAAACATAAGAGCTGAAAACAGCCAGACATGACTGAAACCTCACCTTGACTTTGATGGGTCACAACAGGAGCATAACAGCAATGAGCTGCTGTGGCCCAGCCGGAGAAACAGCGAGTGAGAGTTTGAGGGATTAGTTGAGGTGGCATTATACTCATCAGGCACGATGACAGCTCTGGTGGATTGGATTTGTCTCCGGGTTTTTTTCCAGTCATAACTCATTCTGCCCGTGCAGCCACTGAATAGACGGAGAAAAGAAATGTTGTTTCACTGGGTTATTGAATTGTTTTTGTCCTCTTATTTTAGTGCAAATGAATTCAGCTCATATTTGAGTGCAATGCTTTTAGCTCAAGCTGCACGGTGAATGTGTCAAATGAAGTGTGTTACACAAGCACTTTGGCCTTGGGAGAACTGCTTTCACTGAGCAATCCTTTGTGTGTGTGTGTGTGTGTGGGGGGGGGGGGTGTATATGTTTGTTTGTGTGTGTGTGTGTGTGTGTGTGTGTGTGTGTGTGTGTCTGTGTGTGTGTGTGAGAAAGATGGAGTTAATGGTCTCTGCGTTTCCACATATATGCAGTGTATGTATGTGCACATACACTGCATTATTGGGTAAGCAACAGAGCTCCAGACTGTTTTCACAGAGATAAGACTGTTAAAAGTTTGGTTGACATAGCAACCATGATGGCAACTATAAATCACATCAATGGTGCCTTTCATTGTGCTTCCGTCTTGATCAAATTTCGGTGCTGCAAAAATGACGCAGCCCTGCCCAAAGTGCTCTCTATGCCGTCTAAGAAAAAAAGAAGTAATGACAGCAAGTCGCAACAACACATTGTTAGTTCCATGTATGTTTTCTGTCAATACAGTATTGTCTCTCTCTTTCTAGATGGCGCCCATCACCCCAGATGTATTAAGAGGGGAGCAAGATAAAGATTAAATGAGGATAAAGTCATGTGAGATTCATATATTGTCCTGAGACTGAAGGAATGGACTGTATAAAAACACAGCTAAATAAACTTAAAATTAAAATTTAAAATGTTATTTATGTACAGCATGTTAACTTTATTATAGTGCACATTGACACGTTTCACTTCCAAGTTTGTTCAGGTGCATAATTTCTGGCTTTTTAACTAAAAACGTGTGTATAATTTGATATAAATGAGGTTTGTTGACCGTGAATTCCATGAATAAGTGCAGAACCTATTATTAAACCAGCTCAGTTTTTTTTTTTTAAAAGCACCAAAAGTTGGAAAAACTGACAAATAAATCAGAAAAAGTTACAAAAACATTGGAAAAGCACAACAAAATAGTCCGTTTCAATTTTGACCCGGAAGGACAAGTTCATGGTTAACGGGAAGACAACACAAGGGTTAAGCCTGTTGTTTTGGTCTATAGTTTTTGTAAATTTTAAAGTAAGTTAGCTAGTGATTTTGTTGTTTGTGTTCTTCACATTGTTGCAACTAACTGTTAAACTCCCTTGATATTAGGTGCATTATTTACATACTACAGTCAAACTGCATCAAGATAATGTAATTAATAGTGGGTTTAGTGTAATTATTTGCTAGCATATATGTGATTCCTATACATTGTGTGTGGTAGCCTTTACAATGTTATTTATTTCTTTACAGAACCACACACACAGACACACAGCCATAGCAGAGCTGCCCATGCCCATGTTCTTACTGTTGCTTGATTGTGATAAATCATCAAAAGAGAGAAGTTGTCTCTGTCCGTATTCTAACAGACACACCTAAGGGGGGAAATTGGAAACCAGAATCAGCTTTAAATACAGTCCTAATCTAGTCCTCACTAACAAGTTTCAAACAATTACACTCGAGTTACCATTATTATTGTTTGTGTGATCAACACGGAATTCCATCTAATTGGATGGGAATATATACAGTACTGAATGTTGCACTTGACGCACTGCTAAGAAATAAGGCATCACAGAGATTTTGCAGACAAGCAGCAAGACAATCCCAATCGGCCATATCTGAGAGATGTTTAGGCATCAAGAATGATTCCTGGCAAATGTGCTGTGTAACTCCAAAAGCATTGGGAACTTCTCATTTAAGGTCAGTTAAGTAATTCATATCTTACCCATTATTTTCTTTCCAAAAGCCATACACACACAAACACACACACATTGATGTAGATTCCTTTAGATGTTAAGGGGAAGATTAAAAAAGAGAAACCGGATCTGTGAATTCTTACAGATTTACAATTGAATTTATATCTTGCTACTCAGTCAGAATCTTATTAATGTGGGGTCCCAGTCTCCGTCATAATAATATATGTGATGTTTTAGCCAGACGTCCATTTAAAATGTAGGCAACGGCATATAAAGACCCTTTATTCCATGTCCACTGAAGTTTCTCAGCGTGCACTCTTGTAACATTTGTCTGGTCCAGGTAGCTTTGTATAAAAAATGGTTTTCATTCACAAGGCTACTTTTGCTACAGAAATACAGCACTCGCCATTATTAGTCCATGCCGACTGTACCCAGAACTCACTTGCGCTCTCCTCACATGCTCTTCTGTAGAGCTGAGTCAAAATACATCTTGGGGTGATATTTCTCAGTGGGTTAAAGCAATGCATTTCACAATACACATTCATTTATTCATTTAAAACCCAGTATACACAGATACCTATACCTTTAATATCTTAATTCCACCAAGAAAAAAAAAAATCCAAGCACAATCCCTTACTGCTCTGCTTCCCACAGGCTCATGGCGGTGCCCATGGCCTTTGAGTTTAGAGGAAGTGGGCTAAAATGAAATTGTCAATTTGAAGTCAGACAAAAAGCCAAAGAAGCATTTGTCCACCTCCACCTCACTTTTCACAACCCTACACAGCCTTCAGCCTTCACTTAGATACACATCTGCACACAACACATCCTGAGAGCTGCTGCCGTTCAGTGTCAAATATCCGCCGCTGAATCGGCAAACTGTTACTTTAGCTGGAATTCCTTCAAAGGCAACGAATCATTAATCTGTAATATTATCAGTAAACACAATGTATATACTGTATTTTATCTACATCGTATTGTTGCTGCAGTAATAACTAAATTCATCTTCAGGGATCAAGAGTTCATCTCATCTTCCTCCTTCACCTTCTATGACAACAAAGCAGTAAAGAAGTCTTCCACATCTATTGATGTAGACCCCTCGACTGAGCCAATCAACAACAAATAAAAAACCTTGTTAATATCTATCTATATACATATCTATATATATTTATATGTGTATATGTATTTGTCAGTTCCCCAGTAGTTCAAAGTTTAATATGCTGTGTCTGAGATTTCACCACAATGCAGTTGTGAGAGGCACTGTTTCTTCTGAAAAATCTCAGTAAGTTCTGAAAAAGCATACAGAAGGAACCCACAGCCCTCCCTTAAAGCTGAAACACAATTTTGTATATGTTTGTATGCTGAGCAGTAATACTCAGTTATCAGTGCCACTCGGCGGGCGACTCTGTTTGACTAAACACAGTTAAGAAAGAAAAAGCCTCTACAAATAATCTCCCAGGCTGGGATAAGGATCAGTAACTGTAAAGGCTACTATACACTCGGGGCCTTTATTTTCACAGGGGTGTCAGGACAGTCCCCGGCGAATCCTCCCCCTTGTGCATGTGAAAACACACAGAGCTGTGTACTCTGATCTCTCCTTGACATGAGGAGGGCAGCCACACCGAGGCGTGACCAGGGTTTAAGGGCATGAATCAAGATCACCATAAACAGAATTAAAAAGAATAAATACTTAGCTATCATAGAAGCCAAGTGATTTATTCTACACATTCACAACGCTGGCTGAACAGTGGCTCCCGAGAAATCAATATGTAATTATAGACATCCTACCCTGAGCCCTTCCTCTCCCGGCATCCACCTCCCACTGCCTGCTCCACACCACCACCACCACCACCACCCTCGAAAACAAATGTCAGAACATGACTGAGCCTGGAACCCCAACCACAAGAAGAAATCAAAGACTTCTCCTTTGTGAGCACGGCCTTGTTTATTATTGTGTTTATTGTCTGTACATGCAGAGCATTTTGCATTTTTTGATTTTTTCGGGGAATTGTTTCAGCTTTATGTGCATTTTGATGTTGTATGCATGTATAACATTGTATTAAGTAAGAATCTTAATAAAAGAGATAAAGTAATTCAATTAACAATAGTCTACATTCTGAGATGACTGTGTCAAAGGTTTGACATACTTATTGAAAATAATAAGTTGACTTACTAAGTCAAAATTTAAAAGGATTAGTGTGGTATAAGCTCAGCAAAAAGCCTGAAAATGGGTTAAAGCTATCTTGGCTCTGTCTAAAGGCCAAAACATTGCCAACCAGCACCTGGCTATCTTGTTCTGCTTCTGCATCTTTATGCTAAGCTAAGCATAATGTTTGGCAAGTTGCTACTGTTTGGCAAGTTATCTACTGTGTGTGTTTAAAGCATTCCATCTGAGCAAACACTTGCAGTTCTCTAAACTGGAGAGAAAATGAAACAATGTTCCTGTAAGTTTTGATCTGAGCTTTACCACAAACACAACCACATGCACTGTCTGCGCATACACATCGATGCGTACTTTGCCAGCTAACTGAGAGTGACTGAAAGAATACTCAGCAGTCAAACTGAGCTAACACAAGAAGACGTTCATACAATCAGTGATGTCAAACTAACATTTAAACAATAATTTGAGGCACTAATTTATAAATTATATCAAATTTGGATACATTTGTATGTAGTTTTTCACACTCTCTATCTGACTCCAATGACTTTGACAGGTATCCCATAATTTTCATTTAGTTTTTTTTTTTAAAGTGAGTCACCAACACTTCAGCATTTGAGGAACATTTATTGGATTTCTGAAACAATTTAGTGGGCTTTTCTTGTTATTGGTGTAAAGATGTGTTTATTGTAACATGTGTAAAGACATTCACAAGCCTAAGAATATGTTAAATTTTAAGTACTGAATGAAGAAAACCAACGGGTGAATGTGTCTTGGGATGACTGACTACATTTCTAATGTGCATCCTGGGCTAAAAATAAAAATAAGATTTAGCTCACACTCCATTTTTATGTCCATGGTGTCTCCTCAGTTTCCATTTAAGTGAGCAGCGTTAGTTTAGGTGATACCGTCATTGAGATGGGCCTCGGTGGGAGCTGTGTGCCCTGACACATTGATGAACAGCTGTAGGTCTGAACTTCGCTCATCGCTCTGTTCTCACTCCAGCTAAATCGATGAGGTAACCAGTCAATGCTTGCCCACACTCAAGCTATTGCCAAGCCCTTATCTGGCCCCAGCAGTTTAACACTGACCCCCGCACAGGTAGCAGGAGACACACTAATCCATCTCTCCTTGCCCAGACAGACTCATCTCATCCCGGCTATCTCTCCCTGTCTCTATCTCTCCGAGCCTTACCCATTCACTTACTTAAACACCTTTCTCGCTTTCAGTTTTTCCCTTTATGTCTTGAACAGTTCCATTTTCCCTGTATCTGTGTGCTCATCCATTTCCAGCTGCTGCATTTCTGTCTGTATCCTTCCCCTCCCCCTCCTGCCTTCCACGCTTGTCCAAAGCTCTCTCCCCTTCCTCCCCGCTCTTACTGTGGGTGCCTCCCGGTCTGGCTACGAGAGATGGAGATCTGCTCAAATTGACACACACACATCATTACCTATCAATATCTGCTCACAAAAAGGGCTGAAATGATTGGGAATCAGAGCTGTTTTGATTCGCCTCCTCCTCCTTCTGCCTCGGGCCCCAGCATTTGATTACAAAGGGCTTCAGATGAGCTGCACAAGAATGTCTGAAAATATCTCAGAATCCATAATAGCCATTTAGAAGGGAACACACCTCTCAGATTATTGCACAAGTGTTGCTAGCAGATTTTATTAGTGATTGTTGGAAAAAACTATTACCTAAGCAGTTTCTCTGGTGGAAACAATAAACTGATGTTGTAAAAGCATCAGACTTAAACAGCATGTTTATATGGTGAACATGTCATAAATACAGCCTGAGTGATGCTTTATGCTGTTAATGTGAACACAAACTCCTCCAGTGTGAGACAAACCTCGATCAGCTCTGTGAGGGACAGTGTGAAAACATTTAAGGTGGACAAGATGGTGGAATTGTATATTTTAATATACACAAAAGCGAGACCCTATGCAGCCTTATATAATGAGCTCACTGCTATATACATCTAAGCAATAGATACCATCATTGGTTAATTGAAGTCCAGTGCTGATGTGCGAAATAGGAAGAAAGTGCAGCAAGTTCTTTTACTCTTTTACGCACAGTTGAGTTGGATTTTACGCACAGTGACAGTTGTTACCACAAAGCTGAACAGAAAAAACAGGCACAGACAGACTCCATTCAGGATTCCAACTAATACAAATAGGTATGAATTACATCTTATTGTATTGTATCCTGTATGAGATCTTTCTCTATGTCATAAACCAATTTCACGATGCCTGAATTGCAGAAGCAGTCGTGTTGTGGACAATGTTGGAGAAAATGAAATGGAGCGCAGTTATATCAAGAGGAAATTTAAATGTGGTTTCATTTCCCCTTTGTCATAACACACACATTGTCAGCGTCTCTTAGTCCTTTTGGCAGTCAGGCGCTAATTCAAAGCAGCACAAGTTGGCAACCGACTTTAAAAAACGACACACTATTCAAGAAGTTTATCGCAAAGCTTCCATAAAGAACAGTGATGTTTAAAACCACTAATTATGTAAGCTGTAAAGCCATCTTGCACCTCGGACAGTGATCATGAATACAACTTCCACCTGTAAAACAGCAGACTGCTAGGCTAAACTCTTTTCAACATCAGTGTTTATGGGTCATCTGCTAGCTTTGTTATCCAGAAACCAAGTACTTTTTTAACCCCTCTGGGAGAAATTCAATGTTTTTACACAGTAGGGGGTTCAATGCCTTGTTCAAGGGCACCCCAGCAGAGCCCAGGATGGTAACTGGCAGCCCTCCAGCGACCAGTCCACACTCCTTAACCCGGTCTGTGTTGGTCATAAGTGTATCCAGAGTTTTTTTTAGTTTTAGTTTGCTGTCATACAGGATGTCTGGCGATAGGGTTATGACACGCTGAATTGCACATGAATTAAACAAAGAGAGACAGAAATTTGGAGCAGGGAAAAGAGGGGAGAAGATGTGATCAAGAGCTTACAAAGAAATGGAGAGGCAAGAAGGAAGAGTGAAGGAGTGAAGGCCGTATCGCCAGTAGGAGTTGGCATTTAAGATTCATTATAGGCATCCTTGCTTGTTTCAACAGGGAGAAACTCAGCCGTCACTCTGATAAATGAGCAGTGTTTCCCCATAAATTTCTGACGGCCCATGGTAATTTGATATTTAGTAAGTTATGTTTATCTGTCCTCCTTCTTGTGCTCCCACCCACTCTTTGTAAGAGCTGCGCAATTACATTCTGCTGTAAGGAGCTATTGTGAATGAGCAAAATTAAGTCTCTTTGGATGTATTTGTTTTTGCGAGAGATTGCTACAGTTTCTACTGAAGCTACATCAGGACCTGACGGCAGAAACATTAGATAGTGGCTTCCAAGGATTCAAGAAAACATCTACGACAGACTAGACAATCATACTGTGGCATGATCATCTATGTAGCCAGAGCTACTCTGGTGAGTAGAATGTGTTGCAGAGGGCAGTTTCTAGTTCAGATAGATCTGTGAGCTTTGAGGACCCACTGTAACTTTTTCTAAATGTGTCCATTTAGACTATTGGATGGACTTTTGTGAAAATGTGTACAGACATTCATGGTCCATAGAGGATAAATCCTAACGACTTTTTATAATTCCCTGACATTTCATCTTTTGACATTTATGTTTTAATTGAAACGTCATAAGTATCTATCTATGAATTACAGGAAGGACTGTCTGTCGGTGTGTGTGTATGTGTGTGTGTGTGTGTGTGTGTGTGTGTGTGTGTGTGTGTTATGTGCATATCTCTCAAACTGTTAGTCAGATCAATTTCAAACTTGACAGGTGTCTTGCTATGGGTACGAGTAAGTGCAGTGCCAAGTTTGACATTGTTTGAAAAAACAAATTCAAAATATATCGTATATTTATAAATATATATATAAACATGAGATACTGTATTTCAGGACATTTCAGAATCCCACACGCACACAGCGTGAAGCCACTTATAGGCAGGCAAATTATTTTATAAAGCAATATAGTACAGAAACCATTCACCATTCACACATGTATTAATACACTGTAGCCGAGGCTGCCGTAGAAGGTGCCACCTGCTCATCAGACAAATACTCACACGCATTTACACTCCGTGGCAACGGGCTTAGTGTCTTGCCCAAGGAAACGTTGGCATGGGACTGTAGGGCCAGGGAGACGACCGCTCTAACACTGAGCCACAGCCGCCCCTGTGTGTGTCCGTGTTTGGGGGGGAAGGTAACCTGCACATCAGCAGATGCCACATGCATGCTGTGGAGCATCGGAGGGACTCTTTTCCTGCTATTGTATTAAATTGCTGTGAGCTGGCAGAATATAACGTGGCCTAATCTCGAAGATTATTCTTTCAGAGCGCTGTGCAATGCGAGAAAATCTTAAAGTTGTAAGAACGCGTGGAAATGAACACCTCTGCTAAAATGTTAAATTTGTTAAGGATCCGACACGATACAACACCGTGTCTCTCTCTCTCTCTTTCTCTCTCTCTCTTTTTTGCTTTCTCTCTCTGTCTCAATTTCAATTTTCAATTTCAATTTATTGTTGTTTAATTGGCATGACAAAAAATACATCTATGTTGCCAAAGCATAAGAATGAACATATGTAAAAACAACAGCAAGGAGTAAATGTATCTGACATAATCATACAAGTAAACAGGATACTTATGATGTAATTGTATCAAAATGTGCATGTATGTGCATGTCCCTCAAAGGGTAGCCTCCTTTGAAACAATAAAAAAATAATATAAAACCACTGAATCTCTCTCTCTCTCTCTCTTTCTTTCTTTCTCTGTGTGCGTGCACACACCAACACACACACACACACACACACACACAAACACGCACACACACATACACACATACACATACACACACACACACATACACACACACACACACAATCCACTTCTGGTGGTTGATTAACGCAAATATGTGCTGATTAGCTCTCACAACGGGCCAGGTGGGTAGCGCACTGCCATGATGTCTGATTACTCCACATTGTCATTGTGATATTTTTTGATTACATTCTAAATCTGCAGCGTTCTCTGTCAGGTATATACAGCAGTAAAATGTCTTCCGCTGATGTAGAAGTAGCCTAGACTGTAAGTCAGTAAGAGGCTATACAATCCTTGCAAAATAGATAGCGTAGATGGCGGAAGGGAAGGGACGTTTGGCACGTCTCGGGTTTTATCCCAACACTGTACATCCGATGAGGCAGACTACACTGACAGTGAACTCAAGAGGGAGATAAGTGATGGCTGCAACAATGGCGGACGTGATGGTTCACCCAATCACCTGCCTGGTCATTTTTGAAAGTTCCTGCCCTTTTCCCAAATAGTTTACAATGACTGCTTCTTCTTATGGTTCTGTGTTAACAAACCATCTGGCACGTCAGGTGATGACAATCATGCATCTTGAGGTATTTGCCTTTGTAACCATTTCTCAAACTCTGAAGGCCTGCCATGCTTGCAGGGGCCTTTTTATAGCCTAGCTGGCGCACCACAACCTGTGCCTGTTCTTGGCCTGCCAGTGTTTGTTTTGTGATAATGTGAGCATGAATAAATGTTAGAATTGTGCACATGTGCATGTGTAGCTGTGCAGCTGAGGTTTTAATACATATATTCATTTGCCTGCATGGGCGTAACACAAAGAGTCTCTGTTTGTGCCTGCAAAGCCATGTTAGCTATTTCAGCCGTGTATCTTGAGTATACATTACATTCATCTGGGGAGACATTTCCCAAAAGATCTTTGTACCAGTGAAGCAAAAATACCTCAAATCAGACCAGCTGCATCCTTTGCTTTGGGCTATGTGGCATAGATATGAAGGCATCTGCAGTCCTCCTCCATACAGGCTGTTTTCATTCACCCCCAAGCAGAGCCACGTACAGCAGAGAAAATCTCTGCTGGTTGCCTCGCGCTTTCTCATCATCATTCCTCACCTGGGGAGTTGGATCCAGCCGTGGATGCATATGTGACGAGAGGCTAAGAGAGAGAGAGAAAGGACAAGACAGAAAGAGGGAGATGAAACTTTCATGAGGCGCATGAGGTTGGTGTGGGCAACCACAGTGAAAATGCAAAGATTGAACTTTTCACCAGGACCAAGGGTGGAGTGATGAGAGTAAAGACAGCCTAGAGATGGTTGGGTGAGGAGAAGGGAGGCACGGAGTGAAGATAGCCCCTGGATGTGATGTGGGAACAAGAAGAAAGGGATTCTATCTATCGATCTAATCCCGCTGTTCCTCTCCTATTCCCACCTTCCTGCATTGTCTACCCCTTTAATCTCTGCTTGTCTTCATTCCCCATGGGCTTCATTTTTGTGTATTGTGTATTTCTTCTACCATGAACCTCTCACTGTATTATATTCCATTTCCACGAATGCCATCCCCGGATGTGGTGTTTGCAGGAACGAGAACTCTGACCACAGGCTGAGAAGCATCAGGAGACCGGGCAGGGAGGTGGCAGATGTCTGGGTGGTACCTTAGAGGATGTCTGTCTCCAGAATGTCTTCCACTCCTCTATTGGATCTGCACACACACACACACAAACGCACAAATGCTCAAGCGCACCGGCTCCACCGTTCTCTCTCTCCGCATCATCTTCTCTCCCTCTTCCAGGAAATGTGCGGTGCCGTGTTATGATCGATGGGTTGCGTTCAGAGACGGAGCAGCCCCCACTGTTTGTTTGTCTCTGCTACACATGGCTGCAGAATGGCAGCTGGGACCAGTGCATGGTTTTGAGTCTGTCTGGCAAGGAAAGTTGGGCCCTTTTGGTACCACTCATCTTTTTTTTCAAAGAAAAAAAGAAACGAGAGTTTCACAAAACTCAGATTTGAATGCCCTTTGGCAAACCATATTCACTCTGGGCTCTTGAGAAATTTGTGACCTGCTGCTGCTAGAATTTACGTCGCCCAAGGTTGATTATGTAGAGTAGCGATGTTAGCTTTGCTAAGTGTGTGTGTATTTAGGATGTTTGTCATAAGATGAAGCATGTTTAAGGAAGGAAAAGAGAGAAAGGCATGGATGTGTGTTTAGCGTGTGTACGAATATAAACAAATGAATATATTATTGCTCATCATTGTGTTTTATCATGTCCTGTGTATACTAATCCGTGTGTGTGTGTGTGTGTGTGTGTGTGTGTGTGTGTGTGTGTGTGTGTGTGTGTGTGTGTGTGTGTGTGTGTGTGTGTGCTGTTATAGCACAAAAATGAGTATTCAGCTAAACATAAGGAGATGTTTTTTCGATCTGGAAGTCAAAGTCAGGAAATGAGAGGAGTTCATCTGATAATAAATTCCACTTTTACGGCCCAAAAATGAAATTCAAGCATTTCCTGATCATGACTGACGATGATTCACTGATTTACTAATTACCATTATTTTGGCATGGTGCACTGGAAATGATCCAAAACTGCACTGATAAAACCCCACCATACACACACTGTACTGCAACTAATCTTATAATAACGTTTCCTGGCAATCCAGTTCCAGAGGGCAGTTTTGTCCGCCCAATTTGTAGGGCAGAGTGATCAAAACAGACCTTTATATCTGCCTCACTGGTGCCACAAAGGTTTACTTTGATAGTTATCGAGAAACAAGAGGAGAATAGCAAGAGATGATAAGCTCTAGATTTTCAAATTGCTGTTTTGAGGTGTGCTACTTAAAACACATATCAATTCTTTTTTGTCACTGCAACATCCTTTGAAAAGGATGATACCAATTAGACTGTTATTTAGGTTGTTTTTTTGCTTTGATAAACTTCTCCAAACTTAGTTTTAGTGGTAAAATCTCTTGATGAAAGGATCAAATCTGTTACCATGCATGTGTGCTGAATTCTAGCGATATCACACAGGAATCGCAGGATCACATATATGAAAATCCATCTTGTCAGGGTTCAAGTAATTCTTTTGTGTCTGGATTACATGTAGGTGTGTGTATGTTCAAAATAACAATGTCTGATGTGATAGACAGATGGTGCATCCTGCCAAGTAGTTTTTAACAGTGTCTGCCCGTTTCCAATGACGGCTTATCAGATAAGCGCAACAAACCTTGTGGCGCTTCAGGTCAGCAAATCTGAACTACTAGAATATATCTTAAGGCAGCATTACTGATTTTGGCCACTAGGGCACGGAAAACTTTAGAGCAATTTGGCAAACACTGCCCCGATGTACAATTTTTAACGCGCGGTTACACAGTTATTTCTGTATTTCTGTATTTATCCTACACAGATTTAATGTCCCCTTGCACAAACATTTTTGTGTGTTCTGCTTTAAAATGTCATTGCTACCACAATATTCTATGAAAGATGTCATCCCTAAATGCTGTGTGAAGTAGCCAGACTTTCCTTCAGTGTGCTTTGGAGGAGGGTCTGGCCAAGTGAGACTAGAGCCGTCTTAACCCTTGAATGTATGGTTCAACATTCCTACACACAGTACCTCTGGTCTTTAGCGACTCTGCACTCAATGCAGATTAAGCCACATATTAAAATCATATTGCTTGGAAACTTACTGAAAGATATTATCAACAATAACAAACACACAAAAACATCCACAACAACATATAGTATAAATGTTTTTTTTAGAAATCTGATGCGTTTTGTGGTGAATAAAGAATGCAAAATCACTCTAGCGCACAAATTAACTCAATCTAATCACCTTCCGCTTCATGATTTTTTTAATGAGATTATCCTTATGTGCACTACTTCAGTCACTAAACTTGTGTCATTGAATGATTTAAGGAATGTTGGAAGAAGATTTTGAAAGGATTTTACACCTTAAAATCATCTAAAGAATGCAACATTGAAAAGAGACAATAAAAAAGTATCATGCCAACAGAGAAGAACTGAATATACAGCAACCGTGTGCCTTCTCACTGCCACCCGCACCTGTAGAGACATCAAAGGAGTGCTCATCACAGCAAGAAAAGTTTTGAAGCTGGTTAAATTCGTAAAGCTGAACACAGTTGTTGTATCATCTTATCATCATCCTCATGAAACATACACAGAGCGATGTCCAGTGGCAAGCAGGCTTCACACTTCTTTCGTGGATCCTTGTGAAACATAGAGTAAAGAGTGAATGGTGCAGTTTAGCATCTAATATCTTATTATCTCATTTTAAACATTGTCATGAGACTACACCATTATGCAAACAATGTATGGTCATAGGGTATGTACTTATATATTTACCTTATTAGATACTGTAGGTGTACATACTGTACACATAAAACATGCATTAATGCATTCTCATTAGCATGTGTAAAAACATACATCCTATTTACTGATAAATGAGCACAGATGAACAAATCACAAATACAATATTTACAAAATACTGCACAAATAGCTACGGATATGAATAGAAAATGTGGTTGGTAATTATTACATGTTGCTCAAGCTTGATGATAAACAACATATATTCACATTTAGTTAACATACTAGCACATGACTGTAATATGAACACAAAGACACTGTAAATTTACACCCACAAAACGGACATGGATGCACGCATATGAACATGCAGTATGTGAATAAAATTAAGTGCCTTTTACTCTAATGCACACACCTGTACCAACTGCCTGTACATATGCAAATAAACGTCCTCCCTTGAGACACTCGCACATAAATACTTACACAGGTAGCGGAGATGCCTGGGGTTTTCTGTGCACCTTTCGTCTTAACCTTGGTGTTCTCTCCAATTGCCACACATATGCTTAACACGTGTAGCCCTGAGCATTCACTTCCGCCTGACAAGAGAAAGAGGAGAGATGAAAGGAGAGGGAGAGAAGGACTGGGGGAATCAGGTGTCTCCAGAGACTCTGATTGACATTCAGAAGCACAGCCGGTTTCGTGCCCGGCATCCTCAGCGGTCCACCAGGCCTTCGCAAAGGGGTTGAGTAACAGACAAGAAGTCTTAAGATGATTCTTACAGGCGGGGGCGATTTTAGGGTCAGACCTTTATGGGGGCTCAGCCACTAATGAGAATGTGACACAGATACAGCGCCTTGCAAAAGTAATCAGTAATTATATTAGTTGATGATCTCTGAGCTAGTTAAAGAGCAAGAACGTCCGCTAACGTTTATTGACACTATCACCAATACAACGGAACTAAACCTGACACTTTCTAAGTTACAGTAATAAAGACAAATTTGACACATTCTTCTAACATTCAGCAATTTTAGTTTTTTTACCTTGCAATTTGGGTCCTTTGCACCTTGACGTTTCCAACTTCTTCTCTAGGGACTACCAACGTTAAACTTCACAACCGCACTCCTGCTCTCCCTCTGATCAGATAAAGACTCAGCCAAAAGGCAGGAGTCTGGCACAGACCCCTTTTGATTGACCAACACTGTTACAGTTAATGGTAATTGTTTCTCTACTAACAGACAAGTTCACAAACTCTCACTTGAAGCACTAAAGTGAATTAAACAAAAAACATTTGGCTTCAGCATCCCTAAACAGGGTTTAAATCGCCCATGCTTAAAGAAACCCTCTGTTTCTTTCAGGTGTTAAAAGGTTTTTAGTTAGAAGCAGGGAGAAATTCTTTGGTTTGTCGGTGATTGGTTTGGTTTTATGTTGCATTAATTTCACTTGAGAGTTAAATTATGTTACAGATGGGTGGTGATAAGGTAATTTACAAGTTTGTACACCCTTTAATCCACTCATCTACTTACACTATAAGATATCATCATCTCATGATCCTTGACACATTCTAGGTCTTTAAATATGTTTATTTTATTTATTGTTAGTCGAGACAATCCTTCATTCCTTCTCCCTTACTTCCTCAACCAGCAGAATAGCCAGCTGACTGAATGTCCACTTGAACACACCTTTCCTCACACACACAATCACACACACAATCTCTCCCCCCACCCATCCACTCTCCCACGCCAACTTTCCAAGCGTGGGGAGAATTTACGGTGGAAATCCACTAACCCTAACTAGAGCCAGTGTTTGGTTTGTCCTTTCTGTGTTCCTGTGAAATGAGCATTCATTCTTTAAATGAATGCTCATTTCTTTCTTATGCTGCACTGTAACTTTTATTCTGGTGTTTTATGTGTCCTAATGTTTCTATTTTGTTTTCAACTGTATATTCATGTGTCTTATTGATTTTTAATGCTTATGACTTTTAACTGTTTGTACTTGTGTTTTATCTGTTTTAATGATTTTGTGTAAAGCACTTTGAATTGCCCTGTTGCTGAAATGTGCTATACAAATAAAGCTGCCTTGCCTTGCCTTGTAGAAACATGGTTGTGCAAATGGCAGACTCAACTCAAGGCTCCCTATGTAGATATGAAGGGGTTTATCTCAAGCTAACAAAAACATGATTCTAAGTTTCAGGCAATTATAACTTGTAAAGAGTATTTTATTCAATTTATCTAAATCCTACACACTGCTCCTTTAATTTTGGAATTCTAATCTAATCCTGGCCTTACATCAATTGGAAGGATTAGGTCAACTTTTGCAACAGAGTACAAAGTAAATACAATTAGTTTTGTTGTTTGTTTTTGTTCTCTTACTTACCTATATGTGCGATGCCAAAAAGATGCAAGGTTTTTGTCTTTTTTCAGTTTTTTAACAAATGATTGGCCATAGTTTGTGTAATCATTATATTTGAGTCACGGAGCTAAGCAACGGATTTTCCATATAGCTTTGCAATATTTGAAAAACTCAGTAGGTAATTCCCTAAACCCAGCTGTTTGGAAGGTAATCCTCACAGTACATAGCCTGTTGTGTCTGTTGCATGACCTAAGATTTGACATGACAAAACCGTTTCCCAAGTTCCAAGTGCATTTATGGCTTATCTATGTAGCCATAAATGAAGTATGTCCTTGCTCAAGACAAATAAACACATTATTTTTTTGAAAATATTAAATGTTGGTAAAAAAATCAATGTATACCAACATTACTGATAGTAAAATCTCTTTCGAGCAAGGAGATATTTACTTTCTGGCCATTATCTTTGCTTGGATTAGAGAAAAGAGAATGTTATTAAGGTTAGGTTGGGCGACTCTTTCAGAACAGCGGTAAAACAAGTTTCTGAGATTTTTTAACAATGCTGGTTATTTTTTTATTTGATGAACTTCAACAACAGCATCTATGTCACCTACTGAAACTTTAGGGTCTTGATTATCGGCTTCACAGTTGTTTTTTTTGCCAAACAACAGTTGGAACAACTGGAGCTACATGTGCAAAACTCTAACTACAGTCTGCACCGCAGCAGATCATGTGAACCAAACTCCACTTTGTTCAAATGCTATATATTTATATATATTTTTTTAGCTGTAGATTCGTGGACATAAACACTGGCTCATGAGGGATTCCTCTTGGTTTTTTTTAACGTCAGGACACGATCCGCTGCCTCTGGGTCAAGTAACAACGGAGATATTCCCTATCTATAGGGAAAGCTCCCTTGGAAATGAAGAAACAAATAAGAATAAATCAGTTATACACTACACTGTTCAAGAGAGACAGTGAACATTTAAACATGTACAGGTAAGGTGTCTGAGGTTGCACACACAGCTATAAAAAACAGGAAAAACAATACCTTTACTATAGGAAAGCTACAACTTACTGTTTTTACTTCATTACTGTTTTAGCACATTCATTTGCATTTGGAGATGATGCAGGTGCACGGCGAGCCAGGACATCCATTGTTTTTTCTTAATACATACCTTAACTTTTTGACGTTTTTTCTAGTCATTACAGAAAGTACTGCTTCTGAATTTCATTCATTTTTGTTTGTAAAATAAGTAAATAATTCAAACTGTAAAGATATAAACTTATTTTCAGTCAGTATTTTCTGTGTTGGCGTTTGATGCTGGTGCTTTTACTCAGTGTGTTCTGAGTGACAGTGTGTCATCTCAGTGAGGATTGCTCCTAGTGTTTTAGTGTTTGGCTGAACTGAGCCTGTTTTGAGATGTGTGAAGGATGTGTTACTTAGAATGAGTTTTGCAGCTGGTGTGAACTGTTTAGTTCAGGTGACTGTAGGTAAGACAGACGGTAGTTAGAGTTTTGCACATGAGGCTCCAGTTGTGCCCACAGTTGTTTAGCAATCGATGCTTAGAGAGATATGCAGTTCATCCCTGGAAGACATGTCAGATGTAAAAAACAAACATACAAAGGGAAGAACCAGATGGAAATATCTTTGGTTACAGGACGAACAAACCCTGAGTTTTTCTGGTGTGCGTGCATGCGTGTGTGTTGAAGGGGGGTGTTATTGCCGAGGGCAGAAAATCAAAGGGAAGGGGAAACAATACAGGCTATTCTCTCGATATACTCTCCCTTGGTGGCTCTGGGAGGTCGGCCTCTCTGCAGAGATGTGCCGCCTTCTCTTAATATTTTCTTCCTTATTAAATTTCTAGCCTCTATGTTTCCTTCTGTTTTTCTCTGTGTTGTGTGCACCATGTTTCCACAGTTTTCTTCTCTCTTGCTGTCTCTGTATGCCTTTTGTCCCTTAGAGGAAAACAACTGAAGCTGTGTCCGCACACTCAGCGGTTTACAGTATGTAAGAAAATGCTGTTTGGGCCGGTAAAACGGTGCCCAAAGTGAAAGAAATGAATAGTGACATACACACGTAAATGGGCTAAATGCACACACACACACATACACAAACACACACATGTACAAAGTCTACAGCTCATTTAGAGCATCCACATTCAAGTATGACCCCCATGTAACAACACATCCTGGGATAGATGTTCCTACTCTGACCTCCATCTCCCAGCTCAGATAAAATTGTCATGTTACAAAACGTCCTCAATTCCTCTCTGTTTCCCGTCTGACTTTGACTCCTTGAGTCTTTACTCCATGAGCATGATGTGACTTTTAAAAGAACTAAGGGGGGGGCTGCACAAACTGGTCCCAGACTGTCCCATTTGTGGCTTGCATTATCCTGGCAGCCTCACTGGTTTCACACTGCATTTCCCTTCATCCACTTTACCATTCCATTGGGTCTCAGAAGGAAAGGGGTGGGGTGCAGCTGCATTTTAAGTGATGTTTGTGTCATTACCTTGCTTCAAAGTCAGCGACAACAACAACAATACAGCAACATATGCTCAGTCTATGCGAAGTTGCAGATGGCAAATTGGAGCATTGATGGCCTCAACCTAAAACAAAAAGAGTGTTTCAGCAGTCACTTTAACAGCGCTTAATACAGGTCACATTGTTACGGTTTGGGTATTTTGTCCCTCCTTATTTGGTATTTTGGTTCTGTCTTGTCTCCTTGTGCTTGTGTCGTAGTTTCTTCTCTGGTCTTGTGTAGTTTCGGTCTTGTGTTTCCCCTGAGTGTCTGTATGTTCTGTTTCCTGTTTTATTTTGATAGTCTGGTTTTCTGTGCTGTTTCATCTTTAGTAATAAATCCTGTGTTTTCCACTCTTTTTTTACCTGATGTCTTCCACCTGTTTCTCAGACATTTTGTCACCTGCCTCTTGTTATCTTATCAACCAGTGTATTTAGTGTCTGTGCTCCCATTGTCTCTTGTCAGATCGTTTTGTGAGTTTGTGTGTTTGTTTGTTTTGGCCAGTGTGTGTTCCAGTCTCTGCGTCCCCAAGGTATGTGTGCTCCTGTTTCCATGTTCCTGTGTTCGGTTTTCCTTCTCTTTTGGATTTTTTTTCCGGATATTTGGATTTTGGACTTTGTTTATGCAACTGTGAATTCCCTTTTGGATACCTGTTGGTTTGGCCACTTTTTATATTTATTTTTTTAAATCTTCACCTAAACACTCTCTTGCTTGCCTGTCTCTGCGTTTAGCTCCTCCCATGTAAACACACTCCAGTAAATTAATATAAAATTGGAATTTGAATTTGACTCGTTTTTTGTGTGAAAGAAAAATATAAACTAAAATCACTTAGAGCAGATGTTTGCACATGTTTATGGAAACTGCATCTAAGATTCAAACCTCTGCATAAGCGTTTCCCATCCCCATCAGTTGAATGACATTTGAGAGCCAGCGTTGCTAGGAAACGCACTCTAAACTTCCGTGCTGCACCAATGACTGGAGCATATCAGAGCACTGTATTGCCTTCAGGCCTTCCAAAATGCATCGCAATGGGTAACCCTGGAACCACAGCACTCTGAATGTTACCCCAGGAAAGGATGACGTGGTAAGACATAGGCTATTAACAGATTAACAGGGTAATGCAACATACCCTCATACCTAAATGACAGAAAAGGGCTAATACCAGTGACTCCCAAAACAATAATCATGAGCATTTTATATAACGCCATTTAATCATCCTCCTCATGGAGAATTTGGTGCTGTTGAACTTTGTCGCTTCACTTCCTTGTTAACTCTCGCAGTAATTGCCACAAGAGTTCGCAGATTAACAACATTGTAATGAGCTGTTTGCAAAATCAACCTATTCTGTTGTTTACTGGGTAAGAAGGGTGTGGGTTGCCGTTTATTTAGATCTACTTCATAGTGCCTTCATTCCATGAGGTTGAATGACAATCCTTGGGTGCCGATAACCTCTCACTGTCATGAACACCTGCGTATTAAAGCAGACACACCATGTGGGTTGCCCGACTCACATGCTGTATAGGTTAGCCTGTTGGATTTTTTAAAAGTGTTTTTTTTCCTGCCCACTCCGATATTGCACCAATCAAATTACAGTAATGACATTGCCGGTCAACAAACATTCACAGCCCCTCGCACCGATATACGGGTGCTATACACAACTACACAAGACAAAACACACACCAAGAGTTATACGGATGTCACAGCAACTGAGAAAATGTTTCTATGAAATCATAGAGAATAGATTAATTGTACAATTAATCTTTTTAGACAGCAACATTTTAAATTTTGGTTTCTCCATTTTCTCCATCTCCAACTACGGATTAGTCCACAGTGTTCACAGTGCTGTCAAGTTCACCAAGACTCTTCCGAAAAGAAAGTTTTGTTGTATTCTTTTACAGGCTGCATTATATGTTGATTACACTTATTGTAACTTGTATGTGACAGCAGAATGTTTTTGATCTATTCTACTTAAATGCTGCACTTATTTGTCCCTTGTAATTGTTATCATTTGGCTTGTTGCAACAATGGGGATCTGATTTCCTTTTGGCATGGTGTGATGCACAACATTTTAATGACTATGTCTGAGCTAGACTTAATTTATAAGCCAAACAGGCTCCAATAGTTGCATAAACCCAGCTGTTGTTCTTTTAAATTCATAAAGGCCACTTTCCATTTAATATTGTTCCTCAGTTTCAAATGATGAGCTCAATTTCTTCTCCAAAACGCTGCAGAGCAATGACCAGAAATAGACTGCTGTCTGTCAGATTAATGAAGGAGTTATTTTGCCAAGTCAAGATATGCTCAGCTGGACCGACTCATCGACTCAAATAACCATATTCCAACCCAAAACACAGCTTTGGTTCAACCTGTCAAAAAGTCAAGAATCATCTTAACCTTTCTGTGTCGTCCATTGCCAAACTGCAGATACGGGCATCGTGCAGTGCCCTGGCAACCTAGCACAACCTGGTCCTCGTCACAGTGTGTGTGCCTATACTGTGTTGGAGTGTACGTGTCTTCAACATGCATGGTTTTTCTCTGCTGCGCTAATCTGACCAGACAACAGGACCAGCCTTGTCCAGAGGCTGTGGGCTAAGGACAGGAGGACCTTGACAGTGCTGAATCTGTGAGAGTGTAAGGATGCCTCCACCCACACTGACTTGTCTGCCTCTCTCACCGCGTGACTGTCAAGACAATTATGATCGCACCCATAGCGTAGAATTAGATAAAGAAGGCTTCGGGGAGACATCTTTCTGAGATGTAGGCAACCTGTGCAGGTTTGGAAACAAGTAGCAGTAAGGTTAGACAAATGTTTTTACATTTATAATAAAAAAGACAAGGCAAGCTTTCATTGAATGACAGTACGGAGAACAAGATCGCAGCATGACAGTAGCAGAGGGATAGAAATAGGGAGAGATTTAAAAAAAAAACAGGAGTGAGAGAGAAAACTAGAGAGATGTGGGCAGCCTCCCAGTAGTGGCTCCGGAGGGAGTTTGGATTGCTGGCGGTTGAACAGCACGTCAAGCAGCTGGTCAGTCCGCGCCATTTGCTATATTGGCCTTAAAGTAGTGCTGAGATGAAAGCCTCATACAACCCCAGCCCTCACACACACATATACACACACACACACACACACACACCCCTCCACATGCCATCCTCTGAGCACATGCACCTGCACTCCTGTGGTTAAAAGGCAACTACAATTATCGCATAATAGATCTTTGCCCTGTTGCTGGAACCAAGCCACCTGGATACAAAAATGAACTGAACTTATTTCTTCTTTTTTAGGTGTTATGTAACCCAGAACAAGTGTGGGAGACAGGGCTGGGGGGGACGACACATACATTTTTGGGGGCAGTCCAAAATTAGCAGTCCACATGGAGCAGAAATCACATGCATCAACTGTAATAGCTCTCATTCATCACAATGCTCACTCGGGAAGACCAACCTTGTGCATATAGCGCTCCCTGGCAAAGACTTATTGCTCGTTGTCAGTGCAAGGGGCACTTCATTGATTAGATTCATCACTGACCTCATCAAATGCCCAAAGAAAACAAATTGGCTGAAAATTTACAATGTTTGTCATTAGCTGACATGTGGTCTATTTTCCAGCTCCTCTTGTCACTCCCTAATTTGCAGCACCGTAGCCGCAGGCCGCCACACAATACAAAGAAATGTAACAGCGCTGCCCCGCCGAGAGCGCGCACTGAGAAGAAATCGATAAGCAGTCCACTCTGTTCCATTATCAGGCGGAAAAGTTAACCACCAGCACCAATAGCGGGAGCACAACAGCAGCGGCGAGTCATGAGGGGGAGGATGAGGGACATATGAGTTCCCAATTCATTTGAGAGGAAACCCAAGTTGGATGGAAACTATTAGTGTTTTAATGCTAAATTCAGCAGGGCTTTCTCTGCAGTGCCACCACCGCCTCTGCAAAAAATATCAGATATGACATTAAAGTTTGACCTTAGATCCATCTGAGGTATGCTCCAAACTTCAGATGAAACTTTGAAAAGGGATGTGATATTTCTCCTGTGTTCAAAAGCATGTTGTCTCCAAGGTTCTACTGACTGTAAATATCAACAGGGAAGATTTGTCTTTCAGGCCATCTGTTGAGTAGTGTTGTTTTTTGTTTGATTTCATATAATCGCCCATAAATGCAACATTTATCCTGAAACAACTCCATGACAACAGATTTTGAGGCATCTTTCATCCACAGAACTGTATAAGAAGTACTTCTTGTAAAGAAAAGTAAGTAAAAGTTTTTTTAAAAAGCCTGCTTATGATATTAAAATTAGAAAACTTCACAATTGTGTACTATAATCTAAGAGGTAATTGCTACCATTTGCAGTGTCACAGCCTTAGTAGCAGTGGTCATTGCTAATTAGCCGAAGCAGCAGGGGCATATGATCTCCCTCACCTACGTGGCTGAAAGTTGGACCGCTCTGAGTGCTTCTGTAAGTGGCAAATACATTTTCCAGGCTCTCTCTCTTCGTCATTACCTGCCTCCTTTACCTCCATCACTTTTTTTTTATAAACACAGTCTTGCTTCTCTCAAATCATTGCTAGTGTTTCTATTTTTACCAATCTAACAAGGTTGCTTGGCGCAGAGGACTGTGGGGAGTGGGGAAGGAAAGAAATGTTCACTGAGAATCGAAGATGCAGACACACTTCTTCTGTTACGCCATCCCCCAAGAGCAAAGTGCCCTGGGGCTGAGAGTGGTACCCCCCCCACCCAACCCCACACTCACCCCAAGATGGCAAAAAAGAAGACATAGCGGGTGCAAGAGCTGCCGACCAATGAATGGTTAGACAAACTCTTAACCTTTGAAGGCAGATGAAAAGAAGTGAATATGAAGAAAATCGGGGTTCACATCTGGATTCTGTGGTGTTGTTTGGGGAGGAAGAGTTGATCCTTTGAAATGTCAAAAAGTAAAAAAAAAAGACTTTGATGTTCTGAATTGAATTACTGAGCAACTATTTGAACTGATGATTGTCACGGATTTGTGTCATTCTTCTAGGAATATCTTTTAACTTTGAACAGAGCCATGTTAGCTTTTTCCCCGCTCCCAGTCTTTACGCTACGCAAACTGTCCTGCTTCCAGCTTCATGTTTAACGACAGATATTAGAGCTCTACTGATCTCCTTATTTTACTCTCTGCAAGCAATTGAAATATGTGTATTTCCCAAAATGTTGAATGCAATGTTATGCAGTTGAGTAAACATGCAGAATACAAAACAAAATACAATCATACAGTATACATAATAGTATTTTAGTTTTTTGTTAAGACGTCAGACAAGGCTATGAGAGCGGCAGAGAAAAGTTGTTTTTGGAAACAGGGTTGTAACATCTAGCCTGGCTCTTTCCAAAAGTTACAAAATCCACCTAACAGCACCTGTAAAGCTTGCAATTTAACATGTCATGTCTAATTTAATTCGGACAAAAACACAAAGGGTTAAATAACACATATGGCACTTTAATACAGTAGCAGTATAGTGCATATATGCAAACACACTGCCTTAGCAATATATTGTGTCCAAATGGCTTTCACAAGCATAAGACTGTGATAGAAAAATACAAAAAACCTTATTTTCAGTTCAGATTATCCACACCATTTGTGGTGGTGATTTCAATTTTCCATAAAAAACTGCACAGCCAGGCTCTGAAGGGGGACAGGTCATATGAAATACAATATCTTCCTATTTACATAGCGGCCACACACAGTCCATTTGATACAGTCCACTGGCTTCCATGTCATATTAATAACTCAGGCTCAGAGGAGAGGAGCAGACGTCAATGCACAAAAATTCATTTTCTGTCTGTCAGACATGGAGACCCATTCAAACCTATTTAACTGTCTAGTCAGCAAAAAATCAGGTGGGGCTGGCTCTGGGAAGGATAAATTATTCAGCGCTTTAATGAAGGTGCATGAGGGTAAATTTGCTCTGTAAAATGGTGTGCATCCCGAGAGAGAAAGTTTACTGAATGACTCGGGACAAACAGAATAGCTGTAGGTCATAGAATATCAATATTAATAGATGTAAAGCTACAGAGAGCTGTAGCTACTACTCCCCAAAGGTTAATGCTACTGACAGGTTACATGACACGACATCCATACAGTCTGGCTGGAAGAGGGGAAGGTTAGATTCAAAGGTGCCCTCTTTCCGCGGCGTTATTCCATCATGGTGACAACCAGGGACCATGGCCAATTACATGCTAAAGAGACAACATGAGTGTTGACAGACAAAAGCTGCTGGATGTTTAAATGTCATCCTAATCATTTACCAGAGTTCCATTGGCGTTCCAAAACATTTGCAACCAAAATGCTAACAGCCATGCTAGTGACATGGCACCAGTGATGGCAACGTCGGACAGTCTACCACTTTGGTTCAGACTGAATGGATGAAATTCTGTACAGAGTCTACACATTCATGATCCCCAGAGGATGAATCCCAATTACTTTGGTGATCCCGTGACTTGTCCTACAGCAGCACCAGCAGGTTATTCTGTGAAATGTCTCAACAACTGCTAGATGGATTGGCCCTAACGTAAATGTACTGTATTTATATAGCGCTTTTCTAGTCTCAACAACTACTCAAAGCGCTTTTACATCATACAGGAACCATTCACTATTCTCACACATTCATACACTGTGGCCGAGGCTGCCATACAAGGTGCCACCTGCTCTTCAGATTAACACTCACACACAACTCAGGGTTCAGTGTCTTGCCCAAGGACACTTCGACGTGGGACTACATTGGACCACCAACCTTCCAATTGGCAGGCAACTGCTCCACCACTGAGCCACAGTCGCACCAACATTTGTACAGACATTCCTGGTTCTCAGATGATTAAAGCTGATGACTTTGGTGATCCCCTGACTTTAAAAACGTATTTCATGGACAACAATTGTTCACACCAAGGAGAAAGAACCACTCAATATCAATATTAGAACAAAACACAACTGTGGATGGCTTCAGTCACTCTGAAACTTATAGTCATATAGTCATAATCATTGCAGGTCTGTTCATATTGTAAGTTTGTTTGTACATTTACTGCTGAAAAAAAAGGACACTACATATTGACTGCTAGTAAAAGGGACAAACATAAGCTTTTTTTTGTTAGCGTTTTTTGACTTAACCCATCTAAACTGTACAATGGATATATGTACGTACATATGTATATCTTTAGATTTAAAATGTTTATTACCTCTCAAGTGAGCATACACAAAGAATTATACCAGTGTCATTTTTCTGGCTTCCTATCACAGCACCCTTTAACGCATGACAAGACTTGATCCACTGATGTATTTGCAGTCGAGCCTCATTACATTTTTTAAATGAGTACAGATTACATGTGATTATGATCCTCCACCGCAAATTAAATTATACAGGAAAAGAACTAGAGACACCCTTTTATTTCCAAGGCCATGATCCTAATTCTTCCTTATTTCCTCATTCAAAGACTGCTGCCTTGAGTAACGTATCATCTAAAAATACCTTTATTTAACATTATTGTTTCAGTGAAAATCATTTCAAAATAAGCTTATTTCTGCAAGGACTGGATTCTTTGGTATTTTGTGTGCATGTGTTCTCTCACTTTGCATGCAGTTATGTTGTGCCTCTTCGATGCCACCAGAAGCTCTTTAACAGTGTGAAATAAAACGTAAAAAAGGGAAGAATCTCACATTCTCACAGGTGGAGGACGGAGGAAATAGAAAGCCTGCACGCTGTCTACACTGCTCCCATGGTGTATTATTTCTTAACACCATGCAGGTATTCTTTTTTATAAAGAAACTAAAATGTGTATTTGTGCTGATGCACCTGAGACATTAGTTGTGCGTCCCCAGTTTCGAGAAACACTAAAAGGTGAAAGAACCTTCAAAACAGCAATACACATATGATTTATTATTTTTGCCAGTGAATAATGACTTCCCGGTAAGATAGACCTAGAGTAGAGATTCTGAATAAAGCAAATACATGGGTGGATTGATAGCATCAACAGGAGAATACTCAAATTAGCCTGTGCTGATCTGACTATGTATAGCAAGCCAAATATTAACATTGTTATCCAAGTAAGTCAACAAGAAAATGTAATCACTTAACAAAAAGTGTGAGTGTTTGCTAGCGTACACAACACGCTGTGTTTTTGTTGCTTAGCAACAATATCATAGATTTGTAACAGTAATGTCCTGACCTTCTATTAACGTGATAGTTACAGTAACATTGGGAGCAAAAATGGTTGCTATGGCAATTAGATTACTTCTGCCAAGGCGCATGAAACCCCTCAATACTACAGATATGGAAACCAAACACATTCCAAAAAGCACATCAAAAAACACCACTGTGATGTGCAAAGATGTGTTTACATCTTTTGATGGGCTTCCACTTTACAAAATATATAGTGGTAATGCATGTCTTGTTAAAATGTTCTTTCTGCTGGCTTCATTTTTCTTCATCCATTTGCCCTTTTGAAGCTGCTGCTTCACATTGTACTGGATGGTCTGTTTTCCCTGGTGGTTATTTCAGCTTTGTACATGATAAGAAGTGCCATATTCCTCCAGGATAAGCTGTCTGATGTGAGAAAAGCCTGGTATCCAGGAATGCATCCATTTCCTCAGGAAACACGTTCACATTCACGCATATGTGCACATGTGCCAGTGGAAACTAACACACAGCCTCTCGCCATATGGGATAAGGTAACTGCCTTCAGATCACTGGGCACAGCTACCAAATGAGCCAATCACAACAGCAAGCTGTCACCAGTGTGCTAATGGCACTGTCACATCAAGGATGTGTCACACACTGTGGGAATAATTTGAATCAACACCGTGACCTTTTAATAACTTTGATGTGACTTTTGTGACCCCTGACTGTGGTGGCTGGTGCTCAGGGACACAGAAGAGTGACAAGTAGGCCTACTAATCCTTTACGTTGTAGTATGGCATACAGGCAGTTTACAATATTAACAGTAGCAGGATACCAACAAAATCACCAAAACATTTTTTAAACAGTGGGTCTTTCGATTTTACAGACAAGCAAATTAAATAAAAAATTTCCGCCCCACCTTTGTCAGATGAAATTGAGACTGTTGCTTGCCGATTTCATCAGCTGAATGACTAGTGTATACTAATACTAACGCTAAAACGCTATCCTGTAAATTATTTGTCATTAGTCAATGTTTTAAACAAGAGCATGTAGTGTATGTGTCCAAAGAAAAAGTGCCAAGGAAAATAAAGGTGAGTACATGAGGTAACAACTGTTCAAGATGGTTGTGTGGCCACTCTGAAACTGAGCACCAGCACCAGGCCAAGCAGTCCTGAAGCTGCTACCCGCTATTGGCCAACAACAGCAGCTAATCTGCATCAGCTGCGCTGGTCAACGCCCCTCGCTGCAAAATGACTACTTAAATCTGCTTTAGCTTGCTCCTAATTGCTTGCTGCTTAGTTTTGCTCTAACCACTGCTGCTTTAGTTGCTCCTAATGGCTTGCTGCTGCATTGATGCAACTCGATTCTAGTTTGCACATCCAACTCGTGTTGTTGTCTGGCACCCAACGTCTGGTCATGCTTACCCTGCTGGTGGCATTACTTCCACTGCTGTCAATGTTGATTGATTCCTGGCACATCGACACCATTGATTGGCCTGCACCTGGCCTGGGGAGAATACCTCTCCGGATGTCAACATCATCATTCAAAGATGATGGTTTGTAAGTGTTTGGTGAAATGATTACTCATTTTACCAGCAGTGGATCCTCAACACCCTTACTAGCTCTGGGGAGATTATTCCCCATAGTCCTTGTGTTTTTTTTTTGTGTGTTTTTTTTTTTCACCCAGCATGTTCCTTGGAGTAGGGTGGCACAAAAAGCATGGTTGCAGCACACCCTGCCACATCCTGCCATGCTCTGCAGTACCCAGCTAAGTCCTGCTGTACCCTGCTATGTCCTGTTGCGCCCTGCAGTGCCCTGCTATGCAATGAACTACTACAACTCCTATTTTTAGTCACTGTTCCATTATCTTTTGTTGTGACTGTTTTCACCACTTTTCATCACACCAACCGGCACCTTCGGACACTGCCTACCAAGAGCCCAGGTCTGACTGAGCTTTCTTCCTAAAAGGGAGTCGTCCTTCACCACTGAACTGACTAAATGCTTGCTCTTGGGGGAATTGCTAGAATTGTTGTGTCCTTGTAAATCATGTGGTCTAGACCTACTCTATCTGTAGTGTCTTGAGAGAACTGTTATGATTTGATACTATGAATAAAATTGAATTTAACCAGAAATTATATCTATTGTTGTAGCCCGCATTCTCTTGGGTAAACATTAGGCTGGAAAAAAAATTTTGTGCTACTTTAGCTGTAGCCGCTCTGCCTGTTAATGTATCATATTAGTGCTTTCATGGTCCACTGCTTTAAGTCTAAAAAAAAAATACAATTGCTACCTTCCATCCAAATTATGGTTGCTGCAATCCAATTCTATCTACGCTGACTGGATCCATCCACTACCAGTTTCTGTAAAACTCATCCACATGCTCTTACTGAAGGGCCTTAAAATGGTGTCACCTCGAGGCAGTGATCTACGTCTCCCTTTCACAGTACCTCACAAGTGAGGAAAAGGTGAAGTTTTGGGCCTTAAACAGACCAAATGATGGAATCCGTCATTCTCACAGCTTTCTTTGGTTTTTCTGAGGGGTGGCAAGACGCACGTTTTCCTTTGACTAAATCCTGATCTCACCATTTCAGATGTTTCAATGAATCAGCCTTTCACCTTGTTTCACTCCAGCATGGATAGTATTGGCAATAGCATGGGTATGGTTCTTTATATTTCAGAGTACTGTCTTTTGTCTATCTTCCATGCTGACCTACTTGAGGAGCCCTCCTCGTGCTGGTCCACAGGAGCTGCTTTTGTCACTCAGAACGGGAAACCACTGTTCAGGGCCTGGTTTACGTCTCACCTCCTTATGCCTCCTCTGCCAACTCTGTGGACTGCCTCTGAACCGTTTTACGGCCTATTCCCCGTGCATGGGGGCCGCATCTGATCTGCTCCTGTTTTCAACCCTAAAAGCCAGGGTGCGTTGGACCTCTGCTGCATACGAACATTACCTTTGACATGGCGTTCGCGCTATTCTTGATGCTCAGACTGCTATGTATTGGCTCCCTGATTGGTTAGACAATTAAAAAATTTGAAAATTCGTGCTTCATCTATTTAAATTTTAGAACATAAATCACTCTTAAAACGGTTAACAGCTACTTAATTCCATCCTCTCGGTTTTGTAACATGAGGATTGCCAGGTATGGTCTGTTTGAGGGGGGGAGAATAATTTTGCTCTCCCAGTCTTACACTATGTGAGCGTCCCTTAATGCTGCTGCTGCTGTCCCTCTACTCTTTCATGGTGCAAATGAAAGGTCAGGGGACTCAGAGCCATACCACCAAATTTAATTCGTAATTTATTTAATAAATTTCTTAGAGCATTTTTAATGTCTGCATTGTTCTTGACATAATGGAGATCTTGGCTCCCACATGGTGGGACTATTTTTTTTTTCTTGACCTGTAACCACTCTGCATGTTTGCTTGAAAATAACATACTTCTGGGTAGTAAGCTAGTTAGCTAGACATTCTAACGTTTGCAGCTTAGGTTAAAGCGGATGGAACAAACAAATGACAATACAACAGTTCCGACATGTGGAGAAATCCAAAGCTTGACTTGGTTAATTAGAAAATTGTTGTTTGGGCAGTGTTAAGCGAATGTTCAATTCTTTACCAGAACCAACGGGCCTTGAACTCAAGAGCCACTACATTTCTGAGACGACTTATAACCCCTTTGAACTTGTATTAGTTTTTTATGCAGTTATGTAAAAAACAGTGTACAGTAGCATCAGCCATGTACAATCCACATTTGCTGTTTGAGCCTCTTGTTTTACTGTGGAAGAAAAAAGGCTCCCTCCAGTCCCGCGGGGCATCGCTGTCAAGGACACCTGTCTGCTGCTGTGTTTTGCTGTTCTACTGAACTCCAGTCAGCACCCTGCCTGATTACATAAAACACTGAATGCATTAAAGGGTCCTAAGCAGGACGCCTAAGGCTTTAAGAGTCATGTTGTGCAGTGGTGCCTGCTCATCTGTCTCGTTCTCTACCTGTCTGTCTCGCTGTTATTTGTAGCTCAGAAGACTCCGCCCAGGGTGTTAGTGAGAACAGGTGCATTCTTGCTTGAATTTCCAAGCGAGCTACTTTGGTCAATATGCGTGTGTGTGTGTCCGTCTCTCAGAGTGAAAAAGGTTGACTCTAATTAAAATCTGCACTTGTGCTGCAGGGAATGGTAACCATTGTCAGGGCGACAGTCAGCCCACTTGGTCCCCTAAGCAACAGAGCTAGCTACAACTAATGAGAGGGAAAGACATGGTTCTGCTACCAGAGGAGCATAAGCTGCTCTCCGTCTCATTTTATTTCATTCTTTAATCTCTTTGAGTTCATAAACTGTTTAGTTTATCTGTTTTATCTTCCTTTGACTTTGTCCTCATCTATCTCTCTTCTGCTCTTTACTAATTTAGTAGACCTATAGGCGTGCTTGCCATGCTTTGATTATGTTTTCTATTCTATATCCCATTTTCTAACTTAAACCCCTACTTTCCATTTACATTTTAACCATTCTTCATCTTGCTCTTCTCTCATTTTGCTCTCATTAATGGCAGTGACTGCATCTCCTCCATCATTACTCTCTTCCTCTGTCTCATTTTTTGTTTTGTTTTTTGTAATTAGCAACTTCACTGTTCTCTCTCTCCTTCTGTCCCTTGCTCTCCCAGATGAAGTAAGAATTAACATTTATAAGATTCTCAAATATTTGGAGTGTCTGTAAGCATATAGACATTGTGAAATTCAACGCAACATTGATCCCGTGGTCTGCAGCCTTATCTCTGTAGCGTTGGCTCCGTTTGCCTACAGAAATACCACCAAGTTAATAAATTGTTCTGCAATTCAAATGCCAAAACACTTTATGAATGCAGTGTGATGAGAATACAAATTAAACACTTGGACATGGATAACAGAATACTTCAGCAACTCTTCTTTGTGACAAGAGCTGCAATCCAGCAGCATTATATGCCCACGATGCGATGGCTTGTAAAATGGGGTGACATGAACAAATTGCTCTCCCTCATTTTGCCTGAAGTTTGGATAGACGTGCTCGATTGCCTCTTTTTCCAACTCTTTTATATGGGAGAAATGTACAGGGATAAGCTTAACAAACAGTTAAGCTTAAAATGAACTACTATTGTAAAAAGGCAGTAATGTCTAATTGCCTTGCCAATTTAAGAACCACAAGGTCAGAGCACTCAGAAATATCTGCCATTGTCTCCTATAGAGCTGTTGTTTTGGGCTTTGCATACTATGCTTTGTCTGCGTGTCAGTTACGGCATTTCTGGTCATAAAAGACCACAGTGCAGTGCTCACAATTATAACTTCTTTTTCTGTGGTTCAGCAGCCAAGACAGTATATAACTCACTTCGCATTCCAAGGGTTGATAAACGCTAAACTTTTGTCTGGTGTCAAAATTAGCATCTAGCAATTTTCTTGTTTTCTGACCCCCAATTACTTTATTTTGCCAGTCATTCAACATGTAACCAGCTATCAATGTGTCAGAAAGCTGTCTGGTGTATGCTGTCACCCTACAATCTTGTTTATTCACCTCAATGAAAAAACATTTGACCATGAATAGCTTCCACAAGTGTCAGTGTGTTCCTTTAGCATTATTAAAAGAAGTATTGAGTGTATTATCTATCTTAATTCTAAAATAATACTGTGTCACAAATTCGTAGGGAGCTGAGTTAGCCAAGGTGTACCTTTTAAACGTGTAACAAACGCAATAGAGAATACATCAATTGTTTGTCTTCTACAGTCAGTTCAAACCTCATTAAATATGGCTTTTTTGTTGGCTAGTAGTAATTTATCCTATCTGCAGACTTAAATAGCCTAAAGCTCAATCACTTATTCACCACCACAGAGTAAACAAGAAATGCATGGTGTAGGCAGTCTCTTCTTTCATATGCCAACACAGAGTCTGATGTAACCATCTCTTGTGTGTCAGATCTTGGTAAATGGAAAACACTTCTCCAACAGTACAGCAGCTTTCATTAAAAGCTTCGGTTCTTGTTTGAATATAAGGCAAATGAAATTGCAACCTTAACGTCACACAAATGTCTGTCGTGGGTGATTAGGCGAACCAATGTTACAGTTGGTGGAACTTGCCATTAGCAGGCTCAAAGCCTTTAGATCAATATCACAGTGTCACAGTTGTCACTCAGCATAGTGAGGACTATAGTTTTCTCATGGGGGGAGATTGGTGTAGTGTGTTCAGGCATTAAAGATGCACTAATGTTTTATACAAACAATGGATCAAATGTCAACACGTAATGTGAAAGGTGTCGCTCTTAGTGACGAGCCCACAGATAATTATCCCTGACCTTCAGCATGTTGAAGGATATGTCACAGTGGAGATAATGCATGATGAGTGGGCTTTCAGAGGTGCACACTGAACCATGATGAATGGTGTGATGCAGCCCTGACACAAAACCTTTGGCGGTCTGTGATTGGCTGATTCAGTACTTGGGAGAGCTTTTTTTAAGATTATTTTTGGGGCTTTTTGGCCTTTATTTGATAGGGTAGATGAAGACAGGAAAGGGGGAAGAGAGAAGAGGGGTGACATGCAACAAAGGGCCACGGGTTGGACTCCACGGGTTGGAGCCTTGGTAAATGGGGCGCCCGCTCTACCAGTTGAGCTACTACTGGTTTGTTGAAGCACTAAGGTGTAATAAACTCAATTACAGTTGTGAAGGAGCCAAATAATCACTGTATTTCTTTATTACATGTTGAATGTGCTGTGAAAAAGCCTTCCTGGAGGAGATTTAATGACTTTGAAATTGTCATTACACTGCATAAAATTAAACAAAGTATGTGGCACTGTCTGAAATGGGGAAACGGATATGTAAATATGTGATGTTGGGGTGGGGGATAAGGAAACTAAAAGCAAAAGGGAGTTTTACCAAGTGAAGTGGTAGCATTGATAGTAGCGTGTAGCATTGGGAGAGACAGCGCCACCTAACTATTATCTCCAAAGGACCAAGAACAAATGACCAGGCACACCCAACCAGGGAGGGTGTCACAGGGGGCAAATTTCTGAATTCATACTCGCTCCACCACACAGCTGTAACCTAGGCTACATCCTGGGAGGCCAGGAAGAACAAGTTCATTTTCTCATTGGATTCTAGTTGGGATCCAGCAGTGGGGTGTAAAATTATAATAATCTTTCCAAAGTTAGAGAAGCCCTACAAACATTTCATTAGGATGTTTGAGTTAGTTAAATGGTGCCCTAGGCAATATTGCATGAGGGCAAGGGACACAGAATTTCTGACTACGCCCATGTTGGGATCAGTGCAACTTGGTCTGTGGCTTGTAATCATGCCAGGCCTATAGCCTGCGCCTTATAAATGTCATATTTGCAGGTAGGGTAGCCTATTCTGTCATTATCAGTATCCTCTTTTGGAAATGAACATTCAGGTTCTAATTCCTCCTCACACATGCACTCACAGAGAGAACAGACAGTGAGTGGTAGGCCTATAGCCTGGAGCAACACAACATCCTCTAGCATACTTGCACCACACGGGGGCCCTGTGCCTCTCCTTCTCGACGCTCCTCCTCGCCTCCGCCACCGTAAAGCTCAGCCTCGCTCCCTCCTCCTCAACCTCCTCCTCCTCGTCCTCCCTCTACTTCCACTGCTTCCTCCCGTCGCGCTGCACAGAGCGGACGGTCCTCCAGCTCCGTGCAGCCCGCTGCGAAGATGGTTGGCGGCTTGTGTGCACGCAGGTTGGCCCGCCGGTCGCGGTCCGCCTTGATAGCAGCCCTCACGGTGCTGCTCGTGCAGACGCTAATTGTGTGGAACTTCAGCAGCCTCGACTCCGGCGAAGACAGGGAAAACGGAGGCTCAAATGTGCGGGAGAAGAGGGACCGGGTCGCAGGCAACAAAGCCGCTGGCAGCGACTATTTCCAGCACGGGGTCCAGCGTCCGCGACAGCATCTTTCTCCGCCTGGGAAGGGGACGTCTCGCCACATACAGCAGCCGGTAAGACAGATGCGCTACCGACGTATTCACATCATATCCCCGTTAAAAAAAATAGACTGTCTTGCCAGGGATGAAGCGCGGAGTGCTTGGCAGGCAGTTCAAAACATCTTCAGTTCGCGTTTTAGGGACACAAGCACACGGCCGGGCCTCAAAATTAGTGAATGTTTGACTGTTGTCACTTGAACGGAGGCTGCCTTGTAGGGAAATGATAGCCTGTCTAAAGCAAGACAGATGCAAGCGAGCCCTTTTCACTCCGAGCATCCTCAGCTGAATCCTTGCTGAGGACAGGAGCCACATTGCGCCGTTAAAACGAACGCACTGCTGCCCAGATTAAAATGCCAAAGCTAAGTATGTTGAGTATCTGAACTCAGCATGTTAGTTCACTCCAGGGCAGAATGATAGCACATTAGGGCAAATCCTTCCATAAGATAGTAGCTGAGGAGTCACTGAGTTGTAGCTCATACCTGTCATGGTCTATTTGGTATTTATAGTCAAATACAGTAGCTGCATGGCTCAGCAGCACTGTCTGTGCAAGGTTGAATTGAAATATAACGGAATTCTCAGAGTTGTTTTTGATACAAAGATTAGTCACCTCTGTGAAAACACAAACCGTTGTATTGGTGGCAGACTGAGACACACAGGTCAAGATAGATGTGATGGTGAAGCCACATGCAGCAAGCATACAGACCAAATTAATAAATTGAGTAAAAGTGGAAGCCTGTAGAACTGTCTCCATTCAGAAGTAGAGGAGCTGATACCATGCACTTCTCATTGAACATTTCAGAATTTGCTCCCAAAAATGTAAATGTGTATTTGTAGGCTACTGACAGCTTCCACCTGGCCTTGGAGGCTACACACAGAGCGGGTCATGTAATTTGTACAGGGTTTTCTACGCAGCATGCAATTCATTTTCACAACCTGATCTCTGCAATTAAATTCTCCAAAATTAAGCTTCTTGCTTGCGTGGTCTCTCAAGCAATAGGCTGCCCTAAAGAAATTGGACGCAGTTGTTTCCTGGCAAGCATGCAGTGCTTTCCCTTCGCAAAGCTGCCAGCCATTCAAGTATAGCCTACTCTTTAGCCACCATGCAACCAGTAGATAACCGGCTTTGATGTAGTGTGATACACTGTGGCCTCTACGCTCAGTCAGTCACTCGGAGCCGTGCACTGTATCATCTGTCTCCTTTGCAGACTTCACAGTGACTCACTCGCTTCATCTGGTAGGGCTGTTTGTCCCACCTGCCGGCATCTCCACAGCACAAAGTCATGCAAAAGGACGTGACATATTTGAGTCTATTTCCCGACGGTTAAAGAATCATCTAAAGAAATATCACTTTAATATCCCTGTACTAGTCCTGCAGGTACACACATTAGTGATATAACACTTTAGGGTATTGTTATTATTTGCTGGACAGAATTACTGCAATATTCCTGCTCTGTACATTAGTAATGCAGTGACTTAATAGGAGCTGGGGATCAGTTGTGTCAGAACCTATTCACACTGCGTCAACACCGGTTGGTCCATGTGTTTCACTGTTAAAACACACAGTGGATCTGCACCCATGACCTTTTCAATGAAAAGCTTTCATCCCTCCATCAGCTTGAGGCATTTCACACAGCCTGTATGCCAGCCAGTACACCAGCCAGTCAGCTCGACTGCTGCCTGCCTGGACGGTTGTCAACCAGCTCTCTGCAGTTCTGTGGCCCCCAGACTTTTAACATTCAATTGGGCACCCTGGGCCCGTGCATTCCCTCAACTGGTTAATCAGTGCATTTTAATTCTTTCTCCCCTTGTGTGTTTGTGTGTGTGTCTGTGCGCGCGAGACTTGGCAAGACAGAGATGTCCAGCCTAACTAAGTGTGACGCATAGGCACCAACTGATGCTATATGAGGCACCACGCCTGAGAGAAGGGATAGCATCACTTTGATCCAGAGTAGAATGAGCCAGAAGCTACAGTATGACAATAGCAGAATTTCTGGGTAATAACTTGTGTTGGAAATATTATGCATAGCTTTGGATGTGTTATTGTGATGCCAGCAGGCAGGGGCTACAGTTGTCATTAGTGGTCTCCTGTGGTGTCTCTTGAGGGAAATGCTGCCAAGATGTTTTCTTCTCAAGTCCAACAGACACCACAGCTTATTGTTCACATCGCCCCTGCCTTATGTATCTGGAAATAATCACATCAATGGCATTATGTTAGCTGTGAGTGTTAAGTCTCGGCTGTGGCTACCTGTTGCAAATTCCCCATAAAAATGTCCTATACTTATTATTAGTCTGTCTTGTTTTGCCTGACATCAGATTATTACAGGAGATAGCATCACAATTATTATTAATAGGTGCTTATTAAGGCGGTCCTGGTGATGGTGTGAAAAACTGTTAATGTGCCGGAATCAAACCAACCTACTTCCAGCAGGAGAATGAGTAAAGCTTTGTAATAGCGTCTGACTCCAAAATCCACATCTGGTTGTCAGCAGTTTCTTTCCATCTGCCGGCGGTAGACGTACACTGTCATGATCCCGTTGTGCCCGGCGGGTGTCCAGCTCACACATGTTGTAAAGAGTTTCCCTGTTAGTCATGGTATTACGTATAATATTACCTCTGATGTATACTTTTCCTAATGGCAAAGCTTACAATCCATCTGAGAATGCACATTTCAAGTTTTTTTCTACATGTTTCCACACTAAAGTGGTAATAAATACATGACATGCTACATTATGTTTTATTTTAAAGATGTTCCCCACAAGTATTTTCTCACAGTGTCTCACTTGCTGCGGATAAAGAAAAAAAACATTGCCAGGTACTTAAATAGTTTGAGTATGACAGAAGATGTGTTGAAGAGAGAAGCACTAAATGTAGAGAAGCATAAAGTGGAAGAATTCAGCTTTAGAGGGTTTCCCATATGTGACTGTAAATAGCCAGATTGTAATGTTCTCATGTAACTTCAGAGAACACTTATTCTCATAACGTGGTGGCAGCTTATAATAATTACAATGGAAGTCTTTGAGGCTGTTTTTCATTATTTAATGCAAAGAAATGACCTCTGAGATGTTTGCCCAAATTAACATTAACGGGAACTTCGGAAACGCTTCAGTCATGCTGGGATTGTCGTTGGAATTTTAATCATGTACAGTACAATTAACAATGCACTGTACATATGTTTTGCATTTGGGAGCTTTGCTGAAATCCATGGTTGCTACCATTCTATTCTCCAACCACCACCACAACCACAATGTGATTCATCCCACTGTGTCCATGATCACAGTGCTACTGACTCACACAAACACCCGAAAGGATGTCCATACGTGGATGCAGGGAAGCAGCTCCACACAAACACACACCCACATACACATTTATAGTTACACGTTTCAATTTCTTTTTCCCCAGTTTGAACATTGGAATAAACAAAGTATTCAGTTTGTAATGAACTGTTTGAATTCCAAATTCACAGCATGTGTGTTAAAATGTACTAGTTTTTTTGAAAATGTATGCACATGGGCTTCCAAATGTATGTGTATGAGTAGGTTGTGCCTTGAACTTAAGGCTAGGTATGGATACACAATATCTATAAGGTATCAACCAAAACAACCCAGTACAAAGCATGGCTTTTTTCGTTGATTAATCTGTCAATTATTTTCTCAAATAATCGATTAGTAGTTTGGTCTATAAAATGTCGGAAAATTTTAAAAGAAATTCCCTTATTTCCAAAGCCCAAGATGATGTACTGTCAAAGAGGAGTGATAAACTAGAAAATGTATAGAATTATACAATGAAGAAGCATGAATCAGATAATATTTGCTTTAAAAAAAATCACTCAAACCATGAATTGCTTATCAAAACAGTTGACAATTGATTTAATAGTTGACAACTAATCAACAAATCTTCAACTTTAGTACCAAGTTGACTTTTTCAGTCAAATAAAACCTGTATTTAATCCTTTAAAAAAAAAATGACTACAAGGTTTTGCTTGCAGACAATTACCACAAGCTTTTGATTTAATGTGGAGTGTGATTGACCTCCTACCGCGGCAACTACAACCTGTGAAGTGAAGTCCTGCACAGTGTATTTGACAGAGTTTTTTAAAAGAATACCCAGCCCTACTTGTACTCCATTTTTGAAGTTCAACCTTCTCATTTTTTTCATTCCCTCAAAGTCTTTTCATTCACCTTGTAACAAAACCACCTTGCTCATCTTTCCCATATGTTTTTGATCCTCACATTGTGTTCCAGGCAATGCCGTTTTTTTCCAGTGCCATTTTATGTGCCAATCACTGTCTGTGCTGGTTTTTGTATCATAGCAAAGCCACTTTAGCATTGGTAATTGGCAGTTAAATTGGCATTCCCCGAAAGTAAATTGTTTCAGGGTGTGAGCCATTCTGCTTTAAACAGACCTTTGAAAATGCGTAATTACAGTCAGGAGACACCCAGAAGATGCACTGTGCTATTTGAAATTTCCAATGTCCCAATCATTACATCAATAGAGTGTTATTCTGTAAAACCTGCAATGAGGGAAAAGTAAAGTAGAGCCTGCCCATCAGTCTGTCCTGTCACGATTTAGCAAACAGAGAGCTTCTTATTAAAGTGCCGTTAGAGAGGTGGTAACATATTCAGATCTGAGGGAGGAAGTATGCATCTCAGACTTGAAAGAGACACGAGGAAAACCCAGACACACTTTGATGTTGACGTGTAATTTGTATACATGACACCATCCTTGAAAATAAATTAAAAAATTAGAACCCTGTCATGTTATTTTACTGAGCTGATCCTCCTCACATGCAACATATCAGTTAAATCCTTAAAAAGACCACGTATTGTTTGTAGGCCGAGGTTCAGGTTACCATAGCAGCTCAAACATCACAGTACAGACACTTCTAGCACAGGTGCTGAAAGTACTGCAGGCCTCTTCAGTGTGGTATCCTTGTAATCTGTTGACAGCTCAGGCAGTAGCCTGTCTCTGTGTCTCTCTCACTGTCCCCCACTGTCTCTCTGAGTGTAATAGGGGAATAGCTATTTAACTATTCAGCAAGTGTCAGGATGTTAAAAATACTACAAATACAGCAGAAAACACACTGGCATGACTCACAGACCTGCCAAGTATGTTGACTCTTTCTGAGCAGATGAGAGGAGAGCAAGTTCCATTACAGTATTATATTTAATAGGACAAATGGATAATTGCATTGTCAAGTTAATCGTGTTTTGATGGTTTATCAGCAGCACGCAATGTACAGTATTCTGCATAAAATGGCTCCTAGTATTCAGTAGTAAGTTCCATACAAGAATTTTTCATGTGCGATTAAAGATTGAGAAGACAAGTGTCCTGACCAAGCAGTCAGCACACAACAACCGACTTCATTAAGCCTAACTAGAGAAGCCACAAATCAATTTTGTGAAATTGATCTAAGTTGTACTACACTTACCTTGTCACCTATCAGTACTTGGCAGTTTTGCTACAGAGGCAGTAGATATCTTCTTTTTCTTCAATTTATGACATCTGAATGACATATGTAGAGTTTGAATTAGGGCTGCTAAAAAAATTACATTGCAATATTGTTTTTTCCAAAAATATATATTGCGAGACAGCAATCCAGGCTAAAGTCAATAATTACCATTTTATGATAATAATAATTTCACTAATAAAGAAGCTTTATTACAAGTGACGAAAAGGTCACTTAATATTTCATTCCAAAATTAGAACATAATTCTGTGAACAGAAAACTAGTACACATTTTTAAATAAAACAGCAGCTTCAAACCAACCCCCTGATTGGTGTACAAAAATCTAACTTAAAATATTTTTTATTAAACAGCATTTTGGTTCACAATCTTTTTTTCTTTTTTTTTAAGATTATTTTTTTAGGCCTTTAATTGAAAGGACACCTGAATATATGAAAGGGTAGAGAGAGGCGGAGTGACATGCAGCAATCTGGAGAAATAACATTGGTCTCTAGTAGCACCCAGCGGTGCTTAGGGACCTTCTTTAAAATACAACACCTACACAAAAATATTTATTAATATAATGATTAAATAGGTTTCTCCTGCTAGTTGTACTACAGCACGTACTTTTATAAAATAAGTTTGGAGACGCTACCTTATTTAATCATTAAATTAATAAGTATTTTTGTGTAATTGTTGTAGTTTACAGACGGTCCCTAAGCACCGCTGGCTGCTACTACAGACCAGTGTTAGTTATCCAGGTTGGAGGACAGCTCATTTTGATGAAAAGGAGTTTTTAGCTTGTTGTTAACCTTACTATGTTAGAAAAAAATGCGTAATTTGTGATTTTTTTAATTATTTCACTGTAGAGTAATTGATCCTGGAAGTTAGAATCTGTGAATATCTTTCTAACTTTTCTCACATTTATAAAACCGAGGGCACAGATTATGAATCCGTACGGTTTAGTTTTTTTTCTCAGTTGACCCCAGGGGGGCACCGTACGATGTCGATGCTATAACACAATATCGATCAGCCCTAGTTTGAATACAGAGGACTGCATTGTGATGGGAATCATATGAAAACAAAATGTGTATTTTTTTATTATAAATTTAGTTGATTCTATTTCTTAATGTCCCTTTTTATTAACATTTACCAAGTATATGAATAACAGAAAATGATTCCGCAACAATTGCTTCCAGTTTGTCATATCTGAGGACTTATCTCTGCTTTATAAAATTGTAAATTAAATATTCTGGGTTGGTCAGAAAACAAAAAAATTTGAAGATTTCACTTTGGGAAATTCTGACAGACATTTTGTTACTATTTTCTGATGTCTTATTGACTAAAGATTGATCAACTAACACAGTGTTGTAGCTCCATTCGCAATGGTCCTGCCGTGTTTGAAAAGTCAGCAGGGAGCTTTTATGTTACAGAAACCTAGAGATGGGTGACAATGAAGGAAAATATCAACAAAGTGTCGTAAGGTGTTGAGTCTCCATGTCTCTGGCACTTGAACCCACCAACCTATACATACCGTATTCCCTTATTTGGTGTTTTGATAACGGTTGTGAAAAGAGTCTTGTCCGAAATCTCCCAAATCCCATTACTTAAACAGATATATGAACATGGAAATGTTACAGATGTCATGTCTGAAAGGGGCAGGGAAGGATAAGGATAATAAACTCAGGATATTTTATGACTTAAAATGTACACAGTAATGCATGTCTGAGAAGGCTTACAGTAACAGCCGCAACTAACTATCCTTTCTCCTCATTTAGACTGTGTATATGACTGTGTGTCTGTGTGTGCGTTGTGCTCAGCTTGATGCACATTTGTTCCACATCTGGAAAACTGCAAAATCAAAGATCGGGAGTACTGTTTATCTGTCAAGTCTATTCAAACATGCCTCACCATACCTACATAGTGAACACACTCCTTCTTCAGCGGTCATTCAGGACGAGTATGACTGTCTTTTTTTGTCGGGTTGTCTTATTTATGGATCCTAAGTTGGCTATAAAGGCCAATCCGGGTTCCACAGATTCTGCGGCAATGTGGGCATTGGAAGATTGAGGTGGTGTGTTTCTCTGTTTGCCCTTGCGCTGTTGCCGCTTTGCCTCTGCGGCACGGCGGAGTTGTGATTCGTGGTGCTCCCTGCACTGCTTTTCTCCAGTCGCCGGACCTCATGTTAAACTTTTTCAGGCTGGTCTTGATATTGTCCTTGAAGCGTTTCTTTGGCCCACCAGAGGCTCGCTTTTGTTCTTTTAACTGGGAGAACAGGCTTATGGAGACGGTTGTTGGGCATGCATGATGTTGGATCCTCAAGAATTTTCTTAAGGCTCTTTGATGGAATAGTTCCAGGGCTCTCAGGTGTTCAGTGGTCCAGGACTCCACTCCATACAGCAGGATAGGGAGAATCACACATCTGTAAACCAGGAGCTGGGTTTGAGCTCAGGTCTCGTTCATCAAAGACTCTTGTCCTGAGTTTGGCATAAGCTCCACTGGCACAGCTCAGGCAATGGTTAACCTCAGAGTCTATATCAGCTTTGGAAGAGAGAATACTTCCAGGATAGGGGAAGTGGTCCATGCTTTTCAGAGTGGTGTTATCCACTTTGATGATAGGCTGGAGTGATGGCTGGTTGGGTGGTGGTTGATACAGAACCTGAGTTTTCTTGATGTTCAGGGCCAACCCCAGGGCTCTGTAGGCCTTGGCAAAGGCATTTAGGATGAAGTCTTCAGGGGAGTGGGCTGCAATGGCATTATCATTGGCGTATTGCAGCCAGCTGATGGTGGAATTCTTGACGTTGCGCTTGGCTTTGAACCTGTTTTGGTTACAGAGCCTGCCATCAGTCCTGTAAAGTATTGGGATCCCCTGTGGAAACTCTTGGCCAGTGGAGGTGGAGGATGGCTGCAATGAAGATAACAAATAGGGTGGGTGCATTGATTCATCGCTGTGTGACCCCAGTTTCTACAGTAAATGGCCCAGGTTCAGAGACACTGTTGCTGAGCACTGTGGCTGACATGCCGTCATGCAGTAGCCTCAGTACATGCATGTATTTGTCATGACATCCACATTTTGATAGTATGCTCCACAGTGCCTGATGATCCACAGAGTCAAAGGCCTTTGTCACAACTGTAAAGGCCAAGTACAGAGGCAGTCATTGTTCCCAACACTTTTCTTGTAGTTGGCGAGTAGAAAAGTTAATGTCAGTTGTTCCCCTGGATGGATGGAAGCCGCACTGTGATTCAGGAAGTACCTCCTCAGATAGTGGTAGCACACACACACACACACACACACACACACACACACACACACAACGTCATCAACACAACTCCTGTCCAGCCGTCTCTCCTGCCTCTCACCCAACCCCAACCAACCAGCCCCAATCTTGCCCTCATCCCTTGCCGCCGTTACAGATGGTTTAATTCCCCAACACATTAATAACGCATCATCCAGATGAATGAAGCTATATAATACCTAGCGTTGCCAATAATCCCATAGGTAAGAAGCTTAGCAGACAGCCCTGAGAGAGAGAGAGAGAGAGAGAGAGAGAGGAAGACAAGGCTGATGGGGAGCTGAATTAGTTTTATCTCAAGTCGGGTATCCATGTTGATATTTAGCGCAGGGATAAAAGGCTGTAAATACACACACACACACACACACACACACACACATACAGGTTTGGACTAGACTATCACCATATGGAGGGGTTATTAGGACAACGGCTCAACTCCCCTGCTGTTTACTGTTGCCGGGTTATCCCTTTAAATAGATCCCCTGTAACTTATAAATCAAGATCAGACAACAATTGCTGTACTTGAATTACAGAATGTGGACACTATTGTAAACGAATTGCCGTGCTCTGAACTTTAATCAGATTATTGTTGATTTAAACTTGGACCTATCTGAGTACAGATTTAAAGATTCAGTCTCTGAGTGTGGGAGAACACACTAGTTTCTGTTAGCCACTGAGCTTTCAGAAGGGAAGTGATATTGGGTCCTTTGGTACAATTTTCAACACAAAAAAATGAAATAGCTTGTGAAAACTAAGACTCAGAGTACCGTATGATCGGCTTTTTATTTTTAAGCCCATGCACACAGCATGAGTCTCAGAGCCTAATCTGAACTGAGAAAACTAGAGACTGGATTTGAAGCCCCTGAAAACTTGTTTTCTCAATCAGCTTCTTATTATGTGCAACAGTTTTCGACATAAATGCAAAGTAAGCAGGTGTGGTTGTTTCACATAGATGTCTATGTCTGCGCTTTGTCTTGAAACTGGTTTGAGGTGGATGTGCAATGTGTCCTTTAGGATTTTTTTTTGCACGGGCAGGTTTGTCGGAACAACAATCCAGCCAACGGGGGTTGACAGGATAATATAAAATGCAACACATTGTGTGTCTGCCATATTTCTGAACGTTGGAAGCAGAAGTTTTTGCCATGGCGGTCCGCCACTACAAAATCAACATAGAGAAAACACCGATGTGCCTTGTTTGGGGAAAAAGTGGCATCATGTATTTTTTTTTAATGGTATCTCAAGAGTAATGGTACTCAAAGGATAACAGCTCATGTAAACAGTGCACTCCTACTGTTACTACTGTTACTGTTACTACTGTTGTATAATGTCTTCTTCTGTAGCTATGCCCAATTTTTGCCAACCCTGAGAAAATAGCACTGATGATGTTTTTGTGGTGTCATTAGGGTTATCTCAGTTTGGGCTTGGAGACTGGAAATTAATAATGTCTATGGAGTTTGAAAGAAGCAACTGTTGACCAAGAAGCAAGGGTCTCACAAAAGACTCCAGTTGCAGAACAGGAAATGTAGGCTCCAGCATTTATGGATCTTGACCCAAAGTCAGGATCTCGACCTCTGCCCTACACAATGTGACAATTACTGTAGCTAAAATACAACCTCAGCTAACACTAATCATTATTTATAGCCAGCAGAAGGGCATCAGTTGTTAAAATGTAGTGTTTTATTGATTGTGTTTTGATACTCAAATTCTGTGGAGATTTTTTTTTTTAGGGAGGATCATTTTATTCTATAATTGAAGACAAGTGAATTTTCTTCTTATGCTGTAAGCTGCCCGGTTGGGAAGTGGGACATGATGGGAAGCTGCATTCCCATCCGGTCAAATTGACTGTAGTAGCATATATCCTTTTTGTTGCAGATTTTCATCCATTATCACAGAGTGTACTGTATCTATAGCATCTATATTGTAGTCTTGACAACATTCACAGTGACATTTTTTCTGTAGTGGATAATTAGACACTACAGGATGTGTTTGTCTTGCAACTGTAATGGTCACATCACAGTGAAAACACTTGACAGCCATGTTGATGCGGAAGTTCACAGGAGATTGCTCACTTCTCTGTAACTGCTGCAATGCCGCAACATTGACATACAACACACTGATCCACATGTAACACCCAAATGCACATGAACATGTAATCACACCCACACAGACTAATGACAATAAGCATGTCTTGCTATCTTCTCCTCAACACACCATGCACTAATCCCCATGTATTGTGTTATTCTAATAAGACAGGGGAGTTTGTGACAGAAACAGAAAAGAGTATGTGGCAGTATGGTGATGACAGGTCGGCTGGGTAGGGGCGATCCGGCCTGTCGGAGAAAGCTTTTGTCCTTCCAGTCCCATGGAGCAAGAGAAGAGAATCTGACAGCAGCGCTTTTCTTCTTCATCCTCCTTTTTTCTTCTTCTCACTACCGCTGCTGAATGCCAACAGCCCAGAAGACTTGTCTCTATCTGTGATTAAGAAGAGAAAAGAAAGTGCGAGGAGAAAGAGAGCTAGAGACAGGCAGAGAAAGAGAGACAGATATGCAGGACAGTAGAAAGCTGAAGGAAGAAATGTTGGGGGGGGAAGAAAAGATAAACGTCTCATCCCTTCTACAAATCCGACATTGACTCAAATCCCGGCATAATCCTCAGGGGAACCCGGTTTGGTTTGAAGGCTTGTTAGTGTAGCTTGGGCCCGGCTGGCAAAGACTGTGTAGTTGGAGACCGTCTCTTGGAAACTTCCAAATGGCCAAATGGCCTACAAGCATGCAAGGATCAGGTCTGTAATTTTCCCCTCGGTTAGTGAAGTTTAAGATTTGAAGAGAGGCTGATGCCAAGACACTGATCAAACTGTTTTTTTCAAGCATCTCTAAATTGGACCTCTGATTCAGGATTACTCTGATGAGGATGCTTCAGGCAATCTACCCAATAATCCCACTTCTGCACTGCCGTTTAAAACAGGTTGTGTTTCCACAGGTTTAAATATTCACCCCGATAGACTGTTGGATATTTCTTTGTATTATCCACATCTGAATAACATTTCAGTCCAATGCTTCAAAATGAGGGGAACTTGGGCACAGAAGTCCAATGATTTAATCATCATAAATGCAGAGAAATGTCTATACAATTATGTGAATGGCTTTTATAATTCTCCATAATGGTCAGGTTTTGAGCCTCAACACTTTCTTTTGGTACCGAAATGTGCGAGTATGTCTGATCCTTTTTTTTTTTTGTCTTATTGAATCTGATGGCAGTTCATGTTCCTGTATGTCTACTTGCGTTTGAACAACATTCAGTCTTTCAGAAATAACTTTTGGCTTCTTCTTTGTAGAAAAGCATATTGATATTTACCCAATTAAATATATACAGAATTGTCAACTCGTTACACTTTGTCTGCGATTGCTTACCCTCAATTTTCCCTAACCAATCACAACAGACCAACTGTTCCTAAATGTAACTTAGTCTAACTTAATTTTAAGTTAACACTGATGCGTAGCCATGCCAACATACTGAATGGAGCGCAGCGAAGTAAAAACAAACTACTGTACGATGTTTGGTCGGATTGAGACAGCTTGACAAACGCCATTAGTCCCACCCGTGGCGCTGATTGACTAATCGTTTGTCCCCCCGTGGTGCTTTAACCGCTGTCATGATGCCAGGCGAATCAGTGACAAAGGGCTGGACCCAGGCTAATTGGCACCAACACTCCTGAAATTTCAAATAAAACGTTTAAAAAAATTGAATAAAAATTGTTTGACTCACAATGTCAAGTAAGCAGATAAGGAATATATACATTGTCTAAAAATATATGAAAAAATGTTTAATACAACTTTAAACCTGAATTAATTGTTTGTTTTTTTAAAGCTTTGAGAAGTTTGACATACTTTCAGGACAACACTGATATATTATCACCTTATAACGATATATTGAACAAGTTAGCAGACAGTAGCTTATTGACACATACAGCTGTTACAGAGCAACGTTTTCAATCATTAGGAGTTGTGATTCTGAATATTCTGTGTTTGCCACTACAAGATACACCTTTCACCTTACTCAGTCACATGATCTATTTTAATGTAAAAATACTGATTAAAGAAACCATTGGTAACATTAGTATTCAGTCTCCTGTAAGAATACCTTAAAGTGCACATATTATGCTTTTTGGCTTTTTCCCTTTGCTTCATTGTGTCACATATCTTTTTTTTGTGCATGTTATACTGTATGTTTACAAAGTGAAAAAACCAAAGTCCAGCCCACAGGGACATTTCCATCTCCAACAGAAAACACTGTTCACAAACTGCTCCAAAGAGCTCTGTTGTGGTCCAGCCTTTACTTCCGTGACAAACAAGCATCACTTTGTAACACATGTTATGATGCTTGCCTAGCTGCTGGCGTGGCACGCCCTCATGCTCTGCTTTTGATTGGCTAGTAGTCCTTACCTAGCTAATGCGCATGTGCGACTCCCAACAAAGATGGAACAGAAGTGAGATGCCTCACTCTGAAGCTAAAACAGAGAGCTCAACACATAGGGTGAAAAGAGGAGCTGCAGCAATGTGCAGTACAACAAGAATATGGTGTTTTTAAAATAAGAAACCATGTAAACCTATTGTGATACAACCTCTATATACAATTTTGAACGTGAAAATTAGCATAATGGGCCTCATTTATCAACCTTACGTAGAAACCAGCACAGATTGGAGCGCAGAAATCCTCTTATGACAGGCTTCACGTGGGATTCACGAAACTTTCGAATCACACCAATCAGAGTGTAAGAATGGTCGTACATTGACAAAATGCACCATCTAGAAACAATCATAATTTAAATATTACCAGCTCCAGTATATTCTCGGTTTTGAGGCCTCAGCCCCACTATTTACGACATGGCGAGACGTAATCCGGCTAAGAAGCGGCACTTTTCAGAGGTGGAGATTGAAACCCTGACATCTCAGTTTAATTTGCAGTAACGTGTGTCCCATTTAGTAGCCTAAAAACTGGTATTAGGTCGTAGGAAGAATGCGGAATAGAAAGAGATCACTGATGCAGTCAACAGTGTTTCCGTATTAAATCAGACTGAAGTTTATTTAATTTATACATCCTTGACCTATGTATACTCCTTATAATAATATAAAGGTTTATATTGAAATGTTTTAGACCTAAATGTTGGTGTACCTGTATTTGAATAAAAACACGATAGCCGCGTTTTTTTTTTCATGAGTCAGAGCCAGGCAACAGCTGTGACGGAGAGCGCGTGTCCGTGAGGGCAGGCGTGTATAGTAGCCTGCCCTCACGTTCAAATCAATAATTGCCAAGCTTTTTGTAGGAATTGGCGTATGCTCTTCCTATGCCTGTCTTAGGTTGTACGCACATTTCATAAATGAAGGCCATTATGAGCATTTTAGTAAAAGGGTGGGGTTTGGCCTAAAAGTTAATAGTTACAGAATTACCACATTTTTCAGCCATTGGTACATATGACACAATTCCTGGTAAATTAAGAGAATAATTGAGGTTTGAGTTCATGGTCAAGGTTGTGTTAAATAATCTCTCTCTGAGAGGTCAATGCAGCAGATGCCTTTGCCTCAGGGAATCTTTTGTATGGAATTTTTGGAAGGTACACTGGAGACAGCCAGGACGTATTAGATGTACCCACCTACAAACATCCACACCAAGGCATACAAGTGCATACACACTCCCACGCACTCTTCAGCGTCCCCTCAGTGCTAAAGACACACCTACAGAATGCATCATATAAAAAAATTACACAAAAATACACTCACCCACATAACCTCCCTCTCAAAAACACACATGCTTGCAGGTACACACAGCCCTCTACCTCCATGCTCCTTCCCCCTTGGCTTATGCACAACACACACACACACACACACAAAAACACACTTTGAGAGTAAATAAAATTATAAAACACTCTGTGAACCACATGAATAGCTGCTCTTCAGTATTCATGTTAAACCACCAGAACACGGAGATCGTACTCATTACTGAACAGGTGTTTTCTCTCTCAGCAGTGCATTTAGATCCTGTCCGTCCTTCCTGCCTGTCTCCACTCTGCTGAACACCTCGAGGGCAAAGCTGCTCGCGGGTTCTCAACGCAGATGCACGGCATAATGCCGTTTCATTTGCATCCTTCTCCATGACTGCTTCCTCACCCTCTTCTTCCCCACTTGTTCCCACTCCTCCACTTCCCTGGCCTCCTCTCCTGCCTCCTCTTCTTCTCCCGTCTCGAGTGGGGACATCTCACCGCACTGCTGAGTCGTTCACTGGTTCTCCAGGCGCCGCAGGCCTCCCAAATCAGCTTCAATGAGGATCCCTGCAGAGGCTGTCCCTGCAGGGAGAAATTGCGCTGTAATTGAGCTCTGTGATAATAAAACGTTCTCCTCTCTCATTTCCTACCAGCCGTGAATCATCAACACCATCATCATCGTGCCATCACATCTGCAACGCTCGGCAGACGCTTCAACTACGCCGCCGTCGCCGGTTGACCCACCCTTTCTCTCTCCCTCTCTCTCTCTCTCTCTCTCTCTCTCTCTCTCTCTCTCTCTCTCTCTTTCTCTCGTCAATTGCACTCGTTCCACTTGTTTTACTTTCATTTCCTCTTTCTCTGTCCTCGCCACTACGTGCTCCTCTCATCTGTCTCCATCCATCTTTCCCATTTCTTTCCATTTGATTGGACGGCATGCCTCAGAGGTATACAGAAATTACAATGTACAAAAAGAAAAGAGTAGATGGAAGGGGGGGAAGAGAAGATAATTGGGATGGGTTATTATGTGAGCACAATGTCAAATGCTTTTTTTCAACGTACTTAAGGCATTCGTGCTTCTATGGAAAGAAGCGGGAAGCTTGATCATTTTTAACAGTTTGAGTTTCTCTTTTTGGAAAATGGTCAGAACGTTTAGAACATTGAACTCTCTTTTTTCCTAGCTTTCGATTCTGTTGCACAATATTCTCTTGTTCATGCATTCCATGGCATTTGCAGCCACAGTGTTAAAGGTGAGGGAATGTGAGTGTGTGTGTTTGCATGTTCATGTAAGGATGTGAGAAAGGATGTGAATTGATCAAATTGTAGCTGAGCAATTTTGGAAAGGTGGTAAAACTAAGAGGAAAGTATTTAAAAAGCTTTTTGGTGTAAAGGGGGAAAAAAACTAAGACTCTCCCCCCTGAAAGTCTAGCTTTAAGGGGTGAGATTTCTCTCTTTGTCCCCAAGTTCCTTAACTGCTGTGAGTTAAATCCCTTTACTCCGGCAAATAGGCCTACAACAATCTTTTTATGTAACTCAGTTTATCCACAAAATAAATGAAAACCTCTTTTTTTTTCACCGAGGGCCAAGTAGGTCTCACTGCACTCCTCCGGTAATGTCTCATACAAGGCTTGACTGCTTATATGGGGCTGAAATGTGAGTAAAACAACCACATACCATACACGTACATGCCATATAATAGCATATAGCAGGTGTACGGATGTGTGACTGAGTTACTGTGTTTATTAATATTTGCCTCCAGCACATATGCACGTTTTCCAGAGGTATATAGAATATGCAGACATAATTGTCTAACGGCTGAGAAAGAGATTTGGTCAAGGCAATTATAATTCAGCAAGGGCACATCCGCTTGCTTAGCACTTAGTCTATTTGCCTAAAAGACACAAATGACTGCAATTTAACAGTAATAGAGGAGTACTGTAATGAGTTGGTAACTATTTGCCTGATGTGAGCAAGTAGCTCTAAGGTGGAAAGAATAATCAAAAAGAAATAGGACTATATTTTCACCGGCATTATGTCCAGTGGCAGCAGTGGAGATTAATGAGTGAGGACATTAACTTCTCAAAACTATTCAGCTTTTTTATTATCACTTTTCTTTCTTTGTTCCTTAATAGACTTGGAATGTAGCTTATAGATTTACTTCTGCTGAAATTGCTCCATTTGATACCTAATGCGGAGGTCATTGGTAAGTTGTGCTTGTCAAGAAAATGTACAGTTAGGCACAGTTACATGTCCACATAGTGTTTCTCATTAAAGGAACAGTTCAACATGAGTTCATTAGTGAGCTTCAGAGATGTTGGGAGGTGGATTTTTAGAATCGTAGCTTGTTTTCCCCCTGTTAACGCGTTATTATAGAGCCCATGCAACTTCTACGCAAGATCCGCCCTTCATTAGCATTTGAACGCAACTACTGGCCAGGCGTCCATGCTTTGCAAGGTAATGGAACCCGATTTGTTCAGGTGCTATCCCCTGATGCTATCCTAACCTTAACTACTCGAGGTCAATGCCTAACCCCAACCAGTTGGGCTGCTTTGTAGGGTGGGATATGCCTAGAAGCTGCGTGGGATGTATAATAACGCTGTGTTTACAGTCTTTATGCTAAGCTAAGCTAACCAACTGCTGGCTCCAGCTACATACCATCCAAACATAAGAGTGGGATTGATGTTTTTCTATAACTCTGCCAGAAAGCAATTAATGATATTTCACAAAATGTCAAACTAGTCATTCATAAGTGTTAAATTGGTTTTGATCACATTTGGAGAATTATATTTACATAGAGCATAGGGTCACCCTGGTTACTGTTATTCTGGGGCTTTTACCTTTATCACATGGTCCTCCTCTTTGAGTTATGGAATTAAAAATGTTCTTCACCATCTGCTAATAATGAGAATTGGGTGATGCGGTTAAAAGCTCCGGCCAATAAGCCAGTAAGGGGACTTTGACCTCCGATTGTTTTGTCAGCAGGATATTATATTTACATTTTACATGTTAACACAAAATACCAAAACAATTGTATGAAGGCCTTTGAGCTACATTTGCATGTATAAGAAGAGCTACATAAATAAAGTCTGGTTGATTGATATATATCATGTACAGAAATCCAGAACAGTGTTGTGCTACTTATTTTTAGTGTATTAAAGGCTGTGAGTTTATTATTCCCCGTGGCTCTACACACTCTTTATGTGTGTATAGGAGTGGGGTGTGGGTGAGGAGATGTGTGCATGCTGCATTGAACATCAAAGGTCAGGGAAGGTGATGGTTCTCCCTTGTGCTCCACATGCCGTCCCAGCCTGCAGCAAGCCCGATGATTCAGAGGACACAGGCTGCATGACATGCACTGTCTTTGACCCTTCTCTACAGCAGCTGTTAATATAACGCTGCAGCTGCGTGTGTTTATGCCGTTGTGTTGCGTTGATGAGGGGAGAGGGCTGTGTAAGTGGGAATACAGTATATATGTACGCTTCTCATAAACTTTGAACTGTTAGTATGCATACACTTGTTGAAGGATATGTACATCTTTGTGTGCTTATCGTATCAGCGTACAGCTGTGTGTATTTAGCGCCTGCCGGGTCACCGTAGGCCCTCTGTGCTCTTGCCAGTGCCCTGCTTGGGTTCCCAGGGCCCCCAGAGGATTTTTTGCTTGGGTATGCTGACAAATTGATGCTGCCAGATCGGCTAACTGCTCCTTCTGTGGCTGGCACCAGCCGAAAACATATTCTGAATACCAAGCGATGGCCATGAGCACTTTTCCTGCTCTTTGTTTCCCACAAACACATACATACGAACAATATGACATCATCAAGTAAATCCAGAATTTCAGATTGTCCCAGTTCTAGGAACAATCCCCAAATCCAGCCTAAAATCTGGATCAAAAAACATAATTCTCAACTCTGGGGGATCCGATCTGAGTCACTGCAGGGTCTGGCTATTGGCAATTGCTCCATTCCTCAGTACCCTCTCTTTCTCCATTTTTCCCCCTTTTCTCTCTCTCTAACCCGCTCTCTCACATTTTGGACAGCTGTTTCACACTGGGGGTTGGGGGGGGGGGGGGGGGGGGGGGGGGGGGGGGGGGGTAGCTTTAATTTTGTCAATAATGCCTCAGTCTGTGCATCTGCTATGTCATAGTGATTAGCGCAGCAGAAGCTGTCTTAACTATGGTGACAGGTCCATATGGTTTCTGTATGTACTAGTAAGCATTGGCCTTGATCTGTCACTTTTTATTACAATTTGTTTTGGTGATATAATCGTTAAGTCTTTGCCACAACAAAATGGGAACAAGGAAGGTTTGTTGGCTTGTCCAGGATGAATTTTAAATTAAGAGTATGAGGTTTTGGAGGTTAAAATGGTTTATAAACGATGTCAGACATCGATGAAGAGGGCTCTGAGTAAATCCAAATGGAGTGCATATATGTATGTCTGGGTTGACATTGGCTAGTGACTTTGTAAATGTTTGACAGATTAGACACATACACACAAAACAGTCTTTACATTCACAGTGTGACTGAACCTAGTGAACCTCAGCTATCACCACACTCCTCAGCAAAGGTACCCCTTGCTAAAACACACACACACACACACACACACACACACACACACACACACAGAGGGGTCTCTGTATGGCTCTTTAACAGTTTCCTCGCAGACACAGGGAGTTTAGCCCCAGTCTGGTTTCGGTTTGTCACACAGTGCACCACTGTAGCCGACTAGCTGTGCCTTCATCATTTGGGCCTTTAGCTGTACCAATAATCAGATCATCAGCCTCCACTACTTGCCAAAGTTAAACACATAATTATTGCCGAATCTCTTCTCAACGCAGCGCAGGAGCATGATCCTGCAGTTGCAGGGAGCCGCTTTAGCCAAACCCTCAAACCCTCAAAAACACTTCAAGACTAGAGCTCGGTCCTCATGAGCCTCACTGCAGTGTGGTGAAGATAGAGCTGACTTTCTCATCTCATCTTTCTGAGAAGGTCTTGGATTAGCAATCCTTGGGCCTTGTAGTTCTGAGTCATTCTCATCGTCGAGCCGAGTCAACAGACCAGTATTAGTAGTACGCAATATGCACTGCTCAGAGTTGTGGTAGGAAAGTGTGATTGGTGGTGGTCAAAATGTGGTGGAACAGGATCCTACTGGCATTCCTCTAAAGAACTGGAGAGTCACTCTGCTAGACCAGCGTGGAGAGGGGGCCAGACAGAAGAAGCTAATTAATGAGGGGTTTTTTTGGTGCGTGGGAATGGGCGGTATAAACGCATATGCCTGTGTTCATCAGTGCCTGTGCGTTTTATCTATTTATAAACTGTATGTGTATTTATATATATATATTTGTGGTGTGTATGGGCGAGTGGACATGGATGACATGAATTTCCCCTGGCTACATTCCGTCCCCCATAACAGAAAAAGAAGTAGACATAACCTAGCCAGGAAATACTTACTTTCTGCATATTGAACGTCTCTCTGTGTTGTCATTCATGGAACATTTGGACTTCCTCAGCCTTATGTTTTTTCCTGCATTGTACTTCAGAGCAACAGCGGAACTGTCAAGAATGTAAGATCTAAAGGAACTGGATTAGCGTTTCCACTGAATAAATACATTTAGTCTTTTTGCTTCTAATTTAAATCTCCTTTGTCATCTCAATCCCTCTGCTTGATCTCAGTCTCATCATTAGCTTGCTCCAGAAAGACAAACCCCACACATCTCACAATGTCGCTAGTGGTTAAAGGGTGAACTGGCACCTCTCCAGCTAGCAGTCCACACTCCACACCGATTTTACCCTCCGGTTAGCAAGCCTACTGCTGCCCTGAGAAATGGGTCAATATTTGCTGCTAAAACCTGGACTGAACCAAGGGCCTTTAGATCTTCCGTCTAACACTCTCCCAGCTAAACTATTTCAAATGTTCACATTTGTGAAGCTCAAAGCATTTTTGTTTAAAAGCGGGGTGAAAGATATGACCAAAATCTTCTAACACACTATATGTAATTTGATTTCATGGTGACAAAGCATATCATGAAACAGTAATTGTTGTGTGAAATCAATTAAGAAGTGAGTTTATATAATCGTACCGTTCTTTTAGTTGGAACTTCCATCTAAAAGAAAACTAAAACCTCACGTGAGACAACACTTGAAAACAAAAGACTCATAACTGAAATTGGAAAATGGAAGAATTGTTCCTGAGAACAATCATTTTATTGGTTTTAGGGTTGACTGGTGCATATCTAGACCAACCAGTCTTCAGTTGGAGGAGAAATATGACACAAATTCTTTTTTGAGAGTGGACCAAAAAGAAGAAAAAAAACAGACTTCTTTCATTAAAATAAACAACAACTGGCAAAACAAATGTCTGGGAGTCATGTAACTCCAGCCTTAAAAAAAAATGAAAACAATACTTTTGTTGAAAAGGTTGCTCAGTTTTCAGGTGGGCTGCTGTCACTAGAGGCGAGCATAGGCTGTCTGCTTCTGCCATTTTTCTTTTAATAAGCTGATGTCAAGCACTGCCAAGATGGCGACGGCCAGAGCAAGCGGGAGCGGCTTTCTTTGAGCTTCCTTTTAGCTCCTAGGAAATACCCCAGTGTAAACATTGTGCCAATTATTGTTATTTTTAATTATCAGTAGACCACAAAAACATCATCATCATCATGAATAATAAAGCCGGGCTAGAGCCAATGGTTCTGAACACACCACCCCCACTACAAGTGAAGGTTGGTCAAAGACATTCACAGCCAGTCAGCTCGACTTGTTGTCCGCTTACACCTGCTGGCTGATCCTGAAAGAAGTAGCCTATGTACAGTACGTCAATCCTACGTTTTTCAATTTGGGACTAAATGTGCTCCTTGGGGGAAAAAAGTCACCATAAGACTTGTTCATGCTAATTAAACAAATGGACTTTGGGGTTAAGTGTTGTCATATCTGGCCAATGTCCCGGATGTGAAAGTCCCCTTACTGGACTACTGAATATAATAACATTACCTTATATTTAGTATTTTGAATTGTTGTTGTTGAAATATAGACGTTTTTACCATAAATTGGTACCTAAACATGCATCCGAATGCAGGAATTGAAGTCTATTACCCTCAAAAACCCTGTTTTGTGTTCCCCCAAAGGCCAATTCTGAGCAAGGATAAACCATGAAGTATAATCACAGACAGCCATAAAAACATATTTAGATTGCAGTAGATAGTTCAAACACATAAAAAATATGGAGAACCAGACAGACAGTATGTGCAGTGTCAAAAGAGAGAAACACAGACAATCGAACAGACTGACAATGACAACAAAGAACAACATACTGTGGAGAATGACAGTAACAGCATACAAACGGCATAAATAGGCAGAATGTGTCAATTTGTTATAAATGTTTGCTCTTTAAAGAATAGTGAGCATTGTTTGCCAGTTACTTACATTAAATGTTTAAAAATCTTATATTATTTTATCATCTGTAAACAAATGTAATTAGTGAATGCACGTGTCCGTGGGTGGGGCTGCATGGGCGTGGTATTGTGGGCAGGTGTGGCTACAGTGCCAGGGCTTCACACACACACACACACACACACACACACACACACACACACACAGTCATGTCTGGCTATCTTTGTGGGGACCAGTCATTGACATAAAGCATTCCCTAGCCCCTTACCCTAACCTTAACCATCAAACCTAAATGCCTAACCTTAACCCTTACCCTAACCCTAACCATAACCTAACTCTAATCCTACTCCTAAAACCAAGTCTTAGTCCTCAAAAAGCCCTTTAACGTTAAGGGGACCAGCATTTTGTCCCCACAAAGCTGTCAGGTCCCCATAAGTATACTGTATTCACAGTTTTTGGTCCCCACAAATGTAGCTAAACCTGGCCCCCCCACACACACACACACACACACACACGCGCAGTGTGCATATTATAAGCAGTAGGAACCTTGTAATCAAGAACACACTTGTGTAAAATCAGTACTTACACACACACTGAAAACACTGACTGATAAACATACACATGTTAAATTTGACAGGATTCCTTCACAGTTCCTTTATTCATTTTAATTTATTTTTTACAAATCTCTTAAATTTCTCCAACAGAGACACTGAAAAGGGAGCTCTTTCTTTGAACCTGTTTTTAAATTTTTTTCACTTTTGCGATTCAATTACATATTTACTTCTGCAAGACTTACCTGTGGTAGCACCAGGATTTGGTTGGAAAAAGCACCGTTCATCATTAGTAAGCTAACCCGCTGAGCGAAACTGACAAGTGCAGGAAAAAAAGAAAGGAAGAAAGAGAATGGGAGACGAAGGAGAAAATGACAAACACGATGAATGAAATAAAAGTTTTTCGGAATAACGCTGCGTGGGAGGAGATTTGGAGTGACCTAATTAAAATGTTGGAATCCTGAGAGGAATAAATTAAGAAAATGTCAGTTAGGCTGAGCCGGAGGAGTGGAGATTAGGATGCATAAACTCGAATGCTGTCTTATTTCTGCTCTCTTTTATCACTGTTGCATGGAACATTGGTCTTTTACAACAACATGGTGAGTTTGTGTTGCCCAAATATCACCGTTTGAGTACATTGAGAGAGCTTGCGATGACATACAAGAAAATAAAAGGAAAGTTTTGAGCTGTAGGTGTCAAGTAAAAAAATAAACTGTGACACGGCTAATGTTCTATTTTTCAGACCTCCTGGGGAAACTTGAATGAAAAGGGAAAATTGAGAATAGAAAAAAGAGAGTGAGACGGAAAACTACTGAGCTTAATCAAAATAGTCCCACCTTGTGGTTTAAGCAGCTTATGTTTTCCACATTCTTACTGTACGGTAGCAGTATGAAAGCCAGCGGTCTATTAGCATCATGTAGCTAACGTCCTCGTTGACTTTTACCAGCCGTCCCAGATACATTTCCCCAGTGTGGTGGGGGGGCTCCATATGGGGCCAATATGTTTCTGCTGTGCTGGGCAGGACGGGACCATACGGATGCTGTCGGACTGCATGTAGCGTGTATTAGAGCGGATGACGGCAATGCCGATGTGTCGATCGTCAACATGGAAGAGGGAAGAGATGGGATGGATAATGAGAGGGAAGAGGGAGGGAGTAAAAGGAAGAAAGGACAGCTGGTACCAAGATTGGTGTTAGTTAAGGATGACTGAGTGACATGTTGACAAGAGACAGATAAGAGGTCTCCATAGAACAAAGATGAAAATGGCAAGTATCAGTGAGCCTCTGATGCCAGTGTTCTTTACTGTAGCACAAGATCTTTGATTCCGCTTCCCTTTGAAGTGATCCATGGAAATAACACCATGTGGCATGCATGAATTTCAGCATTTATGAAAAAAAAAAGTCTGATGTTGCATCCATAATGCAGAGCCTTCACAGCCTACAATTGCTTGCACAGCCACAGCGCTTTTTGCATGGATTGACAACATTACACCAGTGTGCACTCTTGGTGCAATAAGCTCTCACTTTACTTTAAATTGCAATCAATTCAAAAAGTTGGATTTCATTAAAGTAATAAATGAAAAACTTTTGCACTGAAAAGGATATTACATTTTGTCTATTGGACAAATGAACTACAGTTTCACTTTATATTTTCAAGTGAGCTGAAATGAAAGTAAATTGCCCCCCCCCCCCCTTAATGTTTGTGTGCCATGCTCCAGCACCCAGACCCACACTGTAAAATCCAGGCGTGTAGTGTTTGTTCAGAAGGCTTCCATTTCAGCGCTGCACTGCACAACAACGACAGCAAGTCGTTTGTTTCAATCTAACAAGAGAAGGTTGCAACAAAGGACGATGATTCTTTTCTTCTTATCTCAATTCCTCCCAAAACCATGCGTCAGCCAGGAGAGGCTTTACATAATTTCTGTCATCATTCCTTATCCCAACCTTAAATCTCTTGTGGACTCTAACAGTAGGTGTGTGGTGCTCTGCTCTCCTGTGCAGTGCCATGCAGCAGTGGATCTGTGTTGGTGGTCGGTGGTATTATAATAGTGTAACAATGGTTGTGGGGCTACTGTGTGTGTGTGTGTGTGTGTGTGTGTGTGTGCATATAACAGAGAGGAGTCTGAAGCATAACAAGGCAAACATTGTAGCTTACCGGAGAAGATCTAACTGACTGCTATGGTTTTACTTGAGGTGTGTCTCAATTATGATATATGTACTATCCACCTGTTGATATGTGCTTTTTAAATATGCCCATTAAAAACATAGGCTCTGATTGTTTTGCCATAGCTTAGCATGGCTTCTGTTTATTGCTTATTTGCTAATGTCAGCATGCTAACACGATAAGCAAAAATGGAAAACACTGTACCTGCTAAACATCAGTTTAGTTTAGATTATTAAATATATTTATATCTGGTATAATGTACAAAAATACATTCATCTCAAAAAAGAAAAGTAAGATCCTTCGTACCAGATTTAGCTGCTAGCTAATTTCCATTTGTAGTCCCTGGGCAGGTGAAAGCATGTTAGCATGGTCATATGAGCATGCTAGTATGCTGATGTAAGCATTTATTTCAAAGTACAATCTCCCTGAGCTGCTAGCATGGGTGTAGAGCCCTAAGCTATTTTCGCACATGAACTCCAGACGATGTCCCACAAACCAGATGTCTGAAGAAATAGACCAAAGTGTACCTTTTACACATGTAGAAACAACATGTGTTGTTTCTCACTTACTGGAAAAATAAAATAAAATAAATCTGGTTTTGACAAGCAGTGGCCCCTGTGTAGAGGGTAAAGCATGCCGGATTACGCCATGTTGTATCCAGGCAATAAACCTACGTACAGAAAATATCACTTCACAGCAGCTCAGCAAGAAAACACTGTATGTAGAAAAACTAAGAGAGAAATTCTTTAACTTATTTGGCAAATTCTTAACTAAGAATTAACTTCATCTGGACATCAGAATGCGTTTTTATGCTGGACAAGGACTTTGGATTTTGTTGTGGAACTGGAGGAGATCAATTCACAGGCAGTACAAAGCAAATCATCAGCTCTTTTAATGTAGCCATATTTGGCATGTAAGTCCATGCATTGTAGTAAGATAAATCTGAACCAATCAATTGAAAAAGCAGTGGGAGTTAGGTTTTTGATGATGGAAAAGTTGATATAATGAAGGAGAGAAAATAAGACAAAGGTAGACAGAGGTAGGTAGGTCGGTAGGAACCGATTTTTGTATTACACCTTGACGTTGCAGTAACTGAATAAGATTGATGCAGTGTTGATTTAAGGGTGTACTCCGACCCGCCTGCTCCGAGTCCAGACAACGTAACTAGTGAGGCTCGACAGAATGCTGTTGTCTGGTAAACCTACGGAAGAAATGTCTCTCCCTCCAGTTTCCCTTCCTTTAAAGCCCTACATCTTTTTCTGTTCTGCTGTACATCTGTGGCCCCTTTCTTCTCCTTTCTTTTCTCTCTTCCATCTCTTTTTCTTCTTTCTTTGTGCTTCCACTTTCTTTCACACATTAGCTCTGTTGCCTCAGCACTTCTGTGTGTCTTCTGTGCCCTGTGTGTGTGTGTGTGTGTGTGTGTGTGTGTGTGTGTGTGTGTGTGTGTGTGTGTGTGTGTCTTTTCCTAGTGACATTTCCGTGCCAGGTGTGACAAATGGCAGGCAGAGAGGAAACATTTATTCCCTGTGGTGAGCTTAATTAGCCTATCAGCTAAGCCTTGGCACCAGCTTGTTTTGAAGACCACACACACACTTGCAGGCACACACATCTATCCTCGAGTAAGAATCCACCAACAAGTGCACAGACACACACAGACAAACAACAGACAAATCACACACAGTACATGGACCACACAGATAATTGGACAGTACAATTAAATGATGTCTAAAACACAGCTCCAAACCTTATTTTTCTTCACTGGCTTCACATCCTGAGGGATTCAACTGTAGCCAACCACATATTTTCTCTATTAAAAGGTTAAATCATTTACAAATTACAGCTCTCTTCCATCAGTTAGCATATGGTGGGTGTGTAGAGGCCATACAAGGCCAGCAGGCACGACTGAAGGAGAGACAATAAAGAGATTGAATCTCCTCCGTGAGTGATTTTGTGAACAGTGTATCACATTCACTGCAGTTTTACATCACATATCCATCTGTGTGTATCTGTGTGTGCATGTGTGTTCACATCTGTCCACTACTGTGCTGGTCCGTAATCGTGCCAAATCCAACATCTACAGCCGAGAGACAGCCTATTGACCGTACGAAACACATCCATAGACTGTACTCTGGCTTAAATGAATATGGGCGGCCATCCAATTATAGCAACCTCATCCACACTGTCGAAATCATTTAAATATTGAGCCATTACATTGAAAATCTTTTTCGACAAGAGGAGCCTATAATTTCTGTAGCCTACTCTGAAACAACAGACTACCTTTTTCTTGTCTCACTCTCAAACTTTTCCCTCCGCTGTCTTAAAAAAAAAAAATCATGTCCTGAGATCGATAATGTTGTCAGACAATCTGAGCCTGTCAGTAGCAAAAAATTACTTTTATTGGACAAAAATCAAGACTCCACAATTGGCCCATTAGGTTACATTGTGTACATTGTGGCTCGGTTCGCAGCGGCCCATCATTGCGATCTTGCTCAATACTGGATCATAATCAAAGACTTTTGGTCACATCAGTCTATTAGACATAAATGCATGGGGAAATGGGGTTGAAAAAAGCGGTAGTTACCCTTTATTGTGCTGAATGAGAGGTGTCTGTGGGCCTTTCTTTGTCTCCTCTTTCCTCAATCTGTAGACAGATTACAGACATTTTTGGCTGGAAGAGAGACTCCCTGTCTATGTTTTTCTCTTTCATTCTGAGCTGGGGCCCTGGCATGTCCCTGTGTACCCCCGCTGCGGAGAAGGAAATGAAAGCCAAAAATGTTGCTGATGTGTCTCCCTGCTCAGCACTGTGTTTCTGAGCTTTGATGCCAGCCAGGTGGTGAATGGGGGGAGGGCAGGTTGGGTATCAAGGTGCCCTTTACTTTAAGGGTAGAAATGGGGGACGTGAACATTGTAATTTGACCAGATTGTGTTGTGACTTGTTTTGGGTGTGGCCGGGTCCGGCAGCCCTGCTGGCAACAAAGGTCTTGTGATGTCAGGGTTAAAAGGTTTGGTGGGATTTTAGAGAGACTTTACGTTTCTCTGAGGTGGGATTAGTGTTGGAAAGTCAACAATGAGATGAAAAACACATGTGCTTATTGTTTCCTTGCACCTCAGCAGTTCAGCTGATTAGCATTAAATGCTGGAGAATTTGATGTTGGCTTGTGAAAGATTGTTTAAATACATTTTGATAGTATATTCACCAAGTCTGGTAGGTACATAGTAAGTAGGTTTTTGGTGATCACAAGCAAGTTCACATGAGGAAAACGCAGCATGACAACATTATGTTGGTCTTTGCTGTCCTGTTCATTTTTTATCTTAGAAAACATTTCCATTGTGTATATCCCCCACTTTTCATGAGCTCTACCCCTGCCAATTCTTACCCGAGCTGGTATTGTAAATAACTCTCAGGGTTGTTAGGGCTTGTAGTCCTGGTAAAGAAGGAGTTAAGAATTAACATTTAAGACACAGGTTAATGAAGACAATCCACTTTATCCGGTCTTTGTCCAGTCAGGGTTTGACATTTGAAAGAAGCCACTAGTTGGCTGCCAGGAGATTAAGAGTCATGATAGAATGAGTGAGGAGAAGCAGCTCTGATGTGACTTTGTGTCTGAATAGTGAGTTAAGATCAGGGTGGAGGCAGCAAGGATGTGTCGTTCTTTGGCTTCTCTTCTCTGGAAGTCTCTACAGATTGAGCTACTGCCGCTTGACTAATGTTGACATGCTAAACTAGCATGGTGAACTTGGTAATATACCTGCTAAACATTGTCATGTTAGCAATGTCATTGTAAGCATGTTCGCATACTGACTTTAATTAAATTATTGCTGTGCCTAAAGCCTCACATCTGAAATCATTAATGATCTCATAGTGACTTTAATATTAACTTGCCACAGATAGCTACTGTTTAAGATATCCTGGTTTGAATAAAAGCTTTACAGATTTTGAACAGTTCCACTTCTTAATCCTTTCTCTCTTTGCATATTATATCCAGTTGGTTTGCACTTTTGAGTTATTGTTCACCTGCGTATTTTCAATACGTTTGAAGAAAAGCATAACATTTAATAGCCACTAAAATATACAAAATTGTATGGGCCTGTCTTTTCTTTCAGATAAAAGATTAAGTAATGCAAGCTGGTGGGAATCTATTCATACCTTGTCATTGTGAGCATTTGCAGTGTCCAAATGATGTTCAAATGACTTGATCCACAGAAACCTATTGCTGGGATAAGGACAACAGTTATCATAGCCCAAAAAAAAGCTAAAGGTAACTGGTGCCAAAATGAATACTGGGGTCAAGCAGGGAAAGTTCTGGCAGTTATTCCAAATGGGATTAGAATGAATCAATAGCTATTTTGATAAATGCACATACAGAGTTGCGGTACTTATTGCAGTAGAGAAACTCATTTTCTCACACAGAGACTAAAGACTTGTTTAGTTGCAGAAGATAATTGCATTTTCTTCCTATAAATAGATGGCTGATTCTTTTTTGGACCTATTTGTCCTTAAAACCATGAAAACAACTTATAGTCTAAAATCTCAGGATGTGCTGTGCTGGACAGGGGGCCTTCAATCATTTAGCTGTTTTAATGATCTGGGTGCCAGACCAAAAGATCGTATCAGCCGTCCATCCACTCGTTATTAGGTGCCCAACTCCTCACCTTTACTTTCTCCACTCTCCCCCTGCCTTCCCTGTTTTCCTTTGATCTTTATCTCCCTGTCATTCCATCACATAGATAAGATATCTAGACTTTAATGCCTTTAGAAAGTTATCAACTATGTTTTTCTGAAACCGTAGCTTGTTTTTTCATTTTATGGTGGCCAAGCATGACTGGCAGTCTGTCGCACAGTATAACCTCACAGGAGTATCACAGCCATTAGTTGCTTGCATTTGTTGTTTAAATGCAAATCTGACAACATGATGTGACTTTCAATTAACTGAAAATAATAATTCGGAAATTTATATTCAAGACAAATGTTTAACTGCTCAGCATGCGGAATGCATTAAGCGAATAGAAATGCAACAATTGGACCATTGACATTTTTGAAAAAGTCATTTTTATTTCTGCTTCAGTAAACCCTGCCCCCTGACAGATTTGTACCCCCAACAGACAACTGTCTCTACAGGCTACTGCTGATTCCTGCAACACAGCCTGAACAGTTTTTGTCTTACAGAAGAAGTGTTTATAAAACTGTGACATTGTAATTTCCCTTGCAGAATTAATAAAGTATAAATTATTATTATTGTTAATAAATTCAAAAATATTCTTTCTGGAAATAATTGGAGTCTTATGGGGGTCCTCAGTTAAACTGTAATGCATAATTCATAATGCTGGCTTGATACTTCTGTATATAAAGGTGACTGGCACTGGTGCCTTTATTTTAGCCTGAGAATGCTACCACGGTGTCACCTTATTCATATGTTGTATGTTTTTGGCTGGCTTGCTGACGTTGGCCACAATTTGCCGAAATTCAAAAATGGAGACTGTGTGAACCAAGCAGCTGAGTTCAGGACTTCTAGAGAAGCTAGGCTAGCTGCTGGATGGTCAGGAAACACATACAAATCGTAGGGCTGCTCATCAAACAACAATATCTCTTTTTCTATTTCTACATGGACGTGGAAGTGAGGAGGATTTGTTTAGATGCACCTTTGAGAGAGCTGAGCTGATTAAAGAGTAGTCTAGACCTTCAGCTACAGCGCTGCGGATAGTGCGGCTAGACAGATAGTCTAACTAGCTGTCTGGATTTACCCTGCAGAGATCAGAGAAGCAGTTAACCATAGTCAACCGGAGTTTACAATACAAACATAAAGAAAGCGGAAGGTGGGTTACCAGAAATCCGGTCGAAATGAAAGACATCTGGCAGATTTTCCTTCAGCACCTGAACAAAAGTGTAACGTTGTGGATATAGACTAGGTAAAGAGTATAAAATGTCACATTATTTTTTAACATCAGCAACAGAACTTGAACTCTTTCTAGTCTGTAGCACTCTAAGTAACCTGCAGATCTTCTGTGCAGTTGGGCTCATATGAAATGAAAAGCTCAAGTCTACACACTCCATCTCTCAGCTGGTAAACATTGTGCCTTTTCACCATTTTTCACTTTCCTCTGCAGGTGTAAACACAACAGATAGGGTCCTAAACGCGGTGCATAGTGTGTGTGTTCTTTGTATTGTTAGAGTGACACAGGTCACTGAAAATTTATGTAATTGGCAAAAACTATACTTTTAGAAAAATCTTTAAATGCCTCTTGTCATTGTCTGGGCCTGATGCAGTCAGCTGTTCTTTTCCATGGATGAATTCTATTTGACTCTGCCTATTAATGAGACAAAGAAAGCTGATGTATGTCAATACATGAGCCTCACCTGAATCCATGTTAAGGTGCATGTTGTGTATCTGAGTCACCAGACCAACCAGGAAACCAAAACATAATTAATAAATGGAAATAACAGGTGTCTTTCATTCATTCCCATTAGTAATGGGCGATAGAAACAATATGCAATAGAAACGATACAAAATTGGCTTACGATAGAGATTTTAATTATATTGCACATTGCGATTATGCATGTTGATGACGCAATCTACCAACATCGTCATCTTGAGTAAACATGGCTGAAAGTGAAACGGAGTCAGCTGGTGCAACATCCATTATTTGGTCCGGGTTGAGATTTAAGCCGCTTCAACGGACCCATGGTCAAGTCGTACCATGGAGCCTTTTATCAACCTGACAATTCACTATGTAACGGACGATTGGAATCTTGGCAGCTGGTGTTTGACATCGTACTTCCTAATGAAAATACTATGTGTTTGTGTGTGTGTGTGTGTGTGTGTGTGTGTGTACACTTGGAAGAATTTTCTTTCTGATATTGGGAATGTTTCCCTATTTCACAGTATCCTTTCCTTTATTAACAAGACACCAGTTTTTGTTTCGTTAAGAGAACAAAGTGTTTCAAACCAAATGCATTACATTAGGCTGCAGGTAAGAAGCTTTATGTTTGAAATATGTTCTTATTTATAGTATCTGTGCATCTTTGTCTCATACTGAAAGTATTTTCATATACAGTCTGTGTCTGATCGTTAACTAAAAAGACATCATCTGCATCAAGGGTGCCATTTAAGAACCAAAGGATTTACTAACCAAGTGTAGTGCCTTTTAGAAAGGTTTGCACTTAAGCAAAGAAACCCAATACTAAGCTTGTTTTCTTTGTTAAAGTCTCTGCAACTAGTGTACAAGAATTTTATTTATCTGCCACATTATGTTGTCTAATTATAGTTTTGCACAATAGATGTTCTCAAACTACTCTTTGTCTTTTAAAAAAATACATTAGCAGTTTGACTTTCCTTAGGGTGTATGTAACCTGTTCTGTAATGGTTCTAATTTATATATATATATATATATATTTTTTTTTTTTATCAAGAGGCTGCAATGTATATCGCAATATGGATTTTAGGCCATATCACCCATCTTGAATTCCCATGACAACAGAGATGTACTACTTAAAAATAAATTAAAGCTATTCCCTGGACTTTATTTACCAATAAGGAGGTAATGTTTCAAAGTTTTGTGTTTTTTGTCAGTTTGCAGAATATCTCATAACAGTCAGTAGGATTCATCCTTTTGGGGACCATTAATGTCTGCACAAAATTACATACTGAGAGTGAATACAGTAATATTCATACAGACAAGACGGGAAAGATGTGTGTTGAACATTAAAGTGTGTAATTGTTTTAGTAGAAGCCCAAAATACAAGTATGAACCTGAAAATGAGCATAATATGGGACCTATAATAACAATAATAGATTAAACTACTTAGATAATGGGAAAAATAGTTATGTGAAATAGTTTTCAGTCGAGCTGGTCATCAGGGAATGATCTTTTCACTTCTGCATATTATTTGTGTTGCACAACAATGTGCTTCTGGAGGCTTGTGGAATTTGTGGTTGCATTGTGGAAGTGATACCAAAAGCTCACGCCACTGTGATATATTTGCACATCATTAGCATGCTTCACACAAACCCAGGCACATGACAGAAAGACACACACATCTTCCTAATCCTGAACAAGATTGACAAAGAAAATTAATCCTGCCATGACATAAAGAAGCTGACTCACCCTCATTGGGTTAACCCTGGGGTCACGCCATGTCACACAGATGCCTGGAATCTCAGCTATGTTCCCTGACACACTCGCCCCAGACCATACATCACACATATTCACGCCGGTCCCACCAGCCCATTCATGCAAAACAAAGAAACAGGAATGGGGGGCCTTTCCAGTACGGGGTCTCTTACCCCATTTCTCTCTTTCTCTGTCTTTTTCCTCCTCTTATGCACTTTTCTACTTTTTCCTCTCAGGCTTTATCTTACTTCTGTCTCCTCTACCCTCCTCCACTTTTAATTTCTCTCTCAAAACCCCTTTTTCTTCTTTTTCTCTGTTATTCTTGACCCATGGTCTTTTGGGGGCCTCTATAAAATGTTTGTGAGAAGGGCTGTTTGTCTGTGGCACACACAGACACCTCCGTTGCACCCCTATAGATCAGCTGTAGGAACCGGCTATGCTGCCTGATTACGTGGCTTCAATGCACAGAAGGACCCTCTGTTGCAGTGCCATTGAACAGGGGCCCATGATGTCACAGGGAAATCACCTTCATCTCTCAAACACACACACAATGCAGAGTGCACAGCCCCTCCTCCACTCTTTTCTTCTCATCGCCGTGGTGAATGGAATTGCATGGCTGTGCAGTTCAATCACTGTCAAGTGCAAATAAAAGGGGTCTCTTGTGCAAAATTTCATGATTCACAATTGATTAAATAGGGGTGTCATTTCATGGCTGAACAGGGAGGTGTGCGGAGAGGAGACAGGGAGGGGAGTTAGGCCTTTTCATGCCCTTGTGAGATATGGCTCAGAAATCGCTTGATGGGCCCCATTCAAAGCTGAAGATGTAAAGTTCTGGGATTTATTCACAGAGGGAAATGGTGGGGAAAGGGTTAAAGGGACACAGTAGGAGAATTGCCAGTATCTTCTCATGGATTGTTAACGGGCTTTCATGCCCTTAGGAGATATAGACCTAATATACTGCATGTAAACCGTATGATTTAGATTCCTGTTGTCATGTGGAAACTCCCAGGGTTCACCCAGCGGGGAGGAAGATGAGGGCAGAAGGCAGAAAGTAGTTTGGAGAATAATAGACCCGGAAAGAGGAGGGTTTTGCACATTTCCCTGTATACTCCAAAAAAGTATATTGATTACAGTAGTAATGAGGTTAAAGAGAAGTATTTCATCACTGTGGGAAGTTTATTGAGTTACAAACGAGACTGTAACCAGTGAGGGCTCTGAAATTACATCCTTTTGTTTTAAGGTCAGAACTGTGTCTGACCCTGATCAGATACATACAGGTGACCTGCACTCGTCTATGTAGGCCACAGCCAGACACCCACTATATTCCACTAATGTTGATAAAGATAACCTAACAAACAAGCACATTTAAGAACTGATGTGTAGTTACCTAATTCTATTATAAATGTTGTCAATTATGCACTTACTAAAGGTAAAACTAAACCTTTTAACTGATTAACAGTTTCTAACAGTGTTTCTAGTGAACTGTGTTTAATTTTCAATGTAATATCAATAACATCATTACATCTAAGAAACATGTTTTGTTTAGTGATAAGCCAAAGATTTCAGTTTACATTTCTTTGTAAAATAAAATAGAAAATTCTAGAGGAGGAGTTGGAGTATAATTTGCAAATGGTAGCAATTATAGCTGCTAGTTTATTGAAGACAATACACTGTGTAACATTTTAGAAATTATCTACTGGCTGTAGACAAATTCCACTGTTGCAGGTTAGAGAAACTTGATGGTTATTAGATTTTTTTTAAAACACTACACCAGCTGTTTATTTAGCCGTTATCGTCACATTATAGTTGATAGCACTCATTACCTTGCTTGGCTCACACGGGATTATAACAGCATCGGCTAGTTGGGTAATGCTAGCTGTTAATAGTTTAGGAAGTATTGGCTCCGAGAGCCAGCATTTTATTGTTCACACCTGGGTTTTTTATACTATGACGTTACAAAAATGTCTCCCGTGAAAAAGCCACCTTACAGTAGCTCTACAGCAGGCTTTAGTGTTTACTATTAGCCCAACATTAAATATAAATACATAATCCAGGGTTATGTTAATTTGGATTTCCATTTAGCTCCAGGTTAACATGTTCTAGTGTAAAATGTACTTTGATATTAGCCTGTGAGTATGATGTTTTATAATGAGGAAATGAGATTTATGGATCTAGGTGTTATCTTGGGGCTGCGGTGGCTCAGGATGTAGATGTCCATTAAGCAGGGCTTTGGGGAGGTATCGCAATTGCATGCAAACATATTGTAAGGGAAGTATTTGGAATTCCACTGTGTTCTTGCAGGAACTCCTCAGAGAATCCCCCGCAGTTGATACAACTGTGTGGAGTTTTTCATGCAGAGCTCTGCTGTGTTTAGAAAGGTTATTTGTTTGAGGAAGAGGAACTCCATCTACAGTATCTCCCTTGTGTCTGCGGTTATGAGTGCAGAGGTCTGTTTTTTTGTGTCCTTGCCCAGTTAAAATAAATTCACGCAAATATAGTAAGCAAAGCCATATAATTACAATACAAACATATCCGAAAGAAGTGGAAATTCCACAGCAGCTTGTGAAGTCCCCTCTGTCCTCTGAAATACCCACGAGTCACAACCCCGGGATCAGCAGCTAAGTTTCCATCTACTCGTCAATTGAATTATCTGAAGTTCGGTAAAAAAAACAGCGAATAAAGTTGGTGAAAGTGTGTTTCCATCCAACGTTTTTAAAGCAAATACAAACCTGTGCGCAATGACATCACATGCAGTACTGCGATCAAATTGGTATATCAAATTGATTTTAGACATTTTAAGGTGTTTCCATTCATTTTTGCACTGAATTGCTCAACATTCAAGCAAACATGTCTACCAACATATGATCAATATTGCACAAGTTGTACTGCTAATGAGCCAGCTAATAGCGACATATCAAGCTATAATTAGAAAACAACGACGCTATCAACATATTGCTATGATGATGCCGATGCAACTTGCCTTTTATTTTCTCTCTGGCGCCTCACGATCCCCCCAGTCGGAGCTGGTAAATGTAGCTTGGGAAAGGGAAGTTTGGGGTCCCCAGCTGGAGCTGCTGCCCCCGCAACCCTATACTGGATAAGCGAATGAAGATGGATGGATGGATGGACCGCTGCAAGACAAGTCTTTTTTGAGACATGTATTGCAGTTTGAGCGCCTTCCATTTACTCCGGAGCACACCCACGACTTGTCGTAACCTTTGTTGGCCGTTTCTTTCGTGAGTTCCTGATAAATTAAATCTGAGCATGAGCCTGCAGAGGGTGCCGCTGTTGTGGAAGACGTCCTGTCTTGTCCCGGTCCCCAAGAAGTCGACTCCATCTGGCCTTAAGGACTACCGCCCAGTGGCTCTCACATCCCATGTTATGAAGGTGCTGAAGAGGCTGGTCTTGGCCTACCTGAGGCCGCAGGTGAGTTCTTCTCTGGACCCTCTACAGTTTGCCTGTCATCTATCTGCTGCAGCGAGCTCATTTGCACCTGGATGGTGGTGGCGGCACTGTGAGAATCACATTCTTTGATT
>NC_048408.1:24266646-24295172 GCF_013103735.1 Etheostoma cragini
TTGTTATAATAATTATTATTATTTCATGTATATTGTATGTATGTATATTTTGTGTGCTGCTGTAACACTGTAATTTCCTATTTTTTTGGGATCAATAAATATCTATCTATCTAAATTCAAAAAGTCTCTTGTCTCCTCGTTCGTCAACCTACATCCGTCTGTATTGACACCCACCTTGTGTGCAGCAGAGCGGAAATACTGTGTGGAAATCAAAACTTACTAAAGCTTCTTCGTTTTGTGGTGGGTTGCAACCTTAAAATGACCTAAAACTTAATTGCAATTCATTATTTATTAGGCAAAAAACGTTTCCAACGTTTTTATGTCATAAGCCCGGATATTGTCAAGATAAAACCCAATGAGACCTAACATATTTACCCCGAGTGGATATTCATGAAATTCCATTGAATTTTGCTGTTTCCATGAGGCATTTTTCATTCAATATCACTTTTCAGATAAAAACGTGTGGATGGAAACAAAGCTACTGTCTCTGGAAGACTTGGATCATTGTTGAGTGGTTTTAACCGTAAGATGCCAATTGTAAATGAATAGTTTGTTTAAAGAGATTCTTAGAAGAGAGGCATTTTGTTCATGTTTTTGCTTGCAAAATTGTATTCACCGTAAACATAAAGCTGTTAAGTAGTTTTGAGAGGTTCAAGATGTCTGTCTTTCTAGGTATTTGTAGCACATTTACACACACACAGAAAGACACACATCCTTTTCACCACTTTTGCTCCAGGGCTTGTCACAGAGCAAATGGCTTCTGTGCATACCAAACCCAAACGGTTCATTCAGAGCTGCTCCTAATCATGCCTTGTTGCGTGCACACACACTTACACACTTACATTTCATGTGACCAACATTCCTCCGGTTTTAGCTGTTGGGGGAGAAGGGGACTGAACGGATTGACAAAAGGAAGGGGGAAAGCAAGAAAGCAGTAGCAGCAACTCTCCCCTAGACAGTGAACCAAAGCACAACATCTCTTACAGAATCAAAAAATACATCTCTGTAGCTCATTTCTGTATTTCTTCACCCTGTTTCCAACTTGAATGTTGTCTTTTGTCAGGTAAAGTTTAGACCTTTGGAAACCCTTTACTGTACGCCATTTGTTAATTAACTGAATGGAAGCTCAGTCTTTTTTGTCTTTGGACTCTGGATAAACCCCGCCCACTCAGCCAGTGATTTGATTTTGCCCTGCAGCCCAGTCTGGAAACCAACAGGTTTAATTCTTCTGCTTCAGTTCACAATTTTGCAGGAACCATCTCCTTATCTCCCTGGCGCGCTATCGGCAGGTTTTACATATTGAACATAGAGAAGCAACCAAACAGCTACTTGTTTACATTCAACATAGCGGCCACCGAACGTCACCATAGCGCAGCAACCCGCTGATGCCGCTGTCGCTTCTACGTCACCCAGATCGTTGGTCTGATTGGTTGAAGGACTATCCAATTGCGTCCAGAGTCTTTTAAATTATGCCCGTTGGTCCTGCCTCTTGTGCAAAGAAAATACAGATTAGACTCCCCAGACCAACGCTGACTCTCAAATCAATTGAGCTTGGCTTGGTCTGGGGATAGCCAGACTACTTTGTCTGCTTATTTTGTAAATCTTACTGCATTGTGTTGGATTCCTAAATTGTAAATCTAAAAAAGCAGAAAAGAGCAGCTGCTCTCGCCCCCAGACTCCACAGCTGATAAGCTATGGTAAGTAATACTTCTAAGAAGTCACTAAGCATTTAGGTCGTCCCCGCTCTATCCTGGCTCATATCTCCGTGAGGTGTCCTAAGGTGCTAGAGCAGCTGTGAACTACGTCTGTCCGTGTATCCGACTCCCGTGTCATGCCAGACGCCACATCTTGCTTAGACTACCGGGATTCAGTCCAGGTAATTAATCTGAGCTCGTTAGCCACATGGCAGGCAGGTCGACGAAGCTGGCCTGCACTCTGCTGACATGACTCAACACCCACCTTCTCACACATAGGAAGTGCTGTATTTCTTAATAAACGTACGTATGTTTATGTTGCATGGCTGTCTGTACACCAGCTTGTGTTGACGGAGTGCACACTGCTGACACACGCAGTAGCTTATCTCAGCTCGGCCCTTTAGAAATGATGTCGTTTAAAGGGAGCAGGCTGGGAGTGGGGGGGTGAAACTGATATGTGCTGCTACCTTGCTCTCCCTCAAATCTACCATGAGACTGCAACAGCAAATGATGGCATTAGGGAGGAGTGGAGTGGGGGGCGGAGCAGATGAACTGCTTTCCTTGCTAGAGCGAGGGAAGATTCGTGGGCCAGGGGAGGAGGAGAGGGGTAAAGCTGGACAGGTGCTAAGAGAGAGATTGCTCTCTCTCTCTCTCTCTCTCTCTTTCTCTCTCTGCACAGGAGGCTGGAGGGGGGAATGAGGAGAAAGGAGGGAGGGAAAGAGAGGAAAAAAAGGACAGGTGAAATATTTCCCCCTGTGGCAGAGAAAATGAGGGGAAAGTGGAAAGGGCCAGCTCTCTATTGAGAAAACGACTAAACCATTCCCGGGGGGGGGGGGGGGGGGGGGGGGGGATGCTGAAAGTCTCAGCCCCACAGACCTGTCTCTAAATGTACCCACCAGTGATGGATGATATTACCGTTTACCCCTTCTGCCTTTTCTTTACTTCTCAAGGAGGGAGGTGTGTGTGCACGTGTGCGTGTGTGTGTGCGCGTGTGCACGTGTGCACGTGTGCAACCAGCAAACCACATGCCAAGCTATCCTGGCATGGCCTCCATGGCCTTGACACTCCCAGGGAGTAGAAAACGCATCCCCTGTAACAATCGATAGCTACCCCCAGTTCCATCTGCAGTCCACCGCAGCTCCTATCTTCAATGGTTGCCACTACTATTAATTCTGTGCCTCGCCGCTTCCTGCTTAAAACCCCGTCCCTGAGCTTAAAGAGCAACACTGGAATCCTTTGCTCACAGGAGGGGAGGGGAGAAGGAGGGAGGAGGGAGCACAGTGTGAAGATTGTTTATTCAGAGGAATCTCCTTAGTGCCAGTTTACAAATACAACTCATTTCCTCTTCAGGGCCACATGGGGGCTAACCTCGACTCTTATCTCAATTAATTTTGAACAAATCAACATTTTTGTGATGCTCTCTGCTTGTATATATACACATATATATATAAATATATATATATATATATATATATATACACACACACACACTCACACACTACTCACACACAACAATCTATTGCTTAAACCAGTTGCTCAAATTTTAGATTTTGAGTGGTTGTTGATAACTAATTTATCAAGCAAAATAAGAAAACATTTGCTGATTCCAGCTTATTAAAAGGTCTATCTGATCGTGAAATAAATATCTTTGGGTTTTGGAGGGTTGGTAGGACAACAGATCACCTAATTGTAAATAATTGTGCGGTTTATTAAAAAAAACTTGTTGACATATTCTGATCTTATTTTGACTAAACAATTAGTAAAAACAATAGATTAACTGATCCTAAAATAGTATGTGATGCAGCCCTGTATCAACACTTTCTTTTGTTATATACAGTACAGACAGACATGCCTCAGGGAAGCCTCAGCTGGCCTTGTTGTGGATATGTGGGTAAACTTAGCATACCTTTGTAAATATTTTGTATATTTTGATGATTTTTATGAATTGTGAGAATATAGACAATGCCTCATTGGCTAATGTTTAGTGTCCATGTGCTGTAAGCAAAGTAGATTTATTTCATCAAGAAGGGTTGAGGAACATTTGGCCGCTGTTGTTTTAAGCATTTTCTCGCTTGGGAATTTTTGCAATTTAACTGTGTCCCTCATCTTCTCATGTCTCTTGCAGTGGGACTCAAAGCGAGAGTAGGCTATCCGTTTCTCTAGGGCAAATACATGCTGCCTCTACTTTACTTGCTCTCGCTCTCTCCCTTAAACACACACACACACACACACACACACACACGAACACTTTGGGGAAAAAAGCCACATCAAGCATTCACTGTACACACATAATCGTGAAAGCACACAGACTCATTTTACCTCTGCAAAACATCCAGTGACTTGCACTGCATGGATTAGCCCCCTTACACATTCCCTTTGAAACTCGGAAAGTAGGGATTTCTTTTTAGGTGATCACTGGCCTAAGCAGCTGTTACATGCGGGATTAGCAGGTTCTGCCAATCAGACAACATGGTCTGTTTAAACTAGGCAGGGTGAAGAAAGGAAGGAAAGGGAGAGGTTATAACAGGCAGGAGCAGAGATGAAGTTGAGAATAAAGGCGAGAGAAGGCGAGGGGAGGGAGAAAAGGTGGTGCGAGAGAAATGAAATAGGCAACAGATGATGAGGGAAGGGGAGCGAGATGTGGAGCAGAAGGGATGAGAGGTGAGCACAGCAAAATTGGGATGTGTGAAGAGAAGTGTGAAGGAAAGGAGAGGGGGAAGCAAAGAATCGAGAATAGTTGGAGAGGAGAGGAAAGGAGAGCCAAAATCTTAAAGGTATCAGACCTCTGCCAAGGGAGCAGCCTAAAAGGAGCTGACAATGACAATATTGTTATGTGTCCTTTTCTGTTTATCATCCTGTTTTATGGTCCTTATTTCACTTCTAAAATATCATCCCCCTCCAGTCTCTTTGAGTGTGAAAGTGTGTCATCCAGCCACCTATGTAATTGTGCTGGTACAAGGTGTTGGCAGAGAGGGAAGGTTGGCTTTAGGGGTGGTGAAACATTTCTATGCTGAGTGTCTGGCTCACAATGGCATCTCACTTGCTTCCCATGTATCTGTCACCTCTCCGGCTTCCATTCTGTCCCACGTACCTCACATTGCACTTAGCTCTCACTCACCCTTTTCCCTTCCCTTGTTCTGTGTCTTGTAAATGGAGAAACACACCAGGGATCCCTGTTGTTATGAGCTCTGCCTTTCCTCGGATGCTGTTTGTAGTTCCGTTCCGCCTCACTTTTCCCCCTCCGCCTCTTCCTTTTGTATGTCAAGTAAGGTGTGCAACAGTGGTGTGGCAGCCAGGCAGCTTTCTGGGTTTTCCGTTTGATGCATCATGGCACATTTCACTGGAACAAGCCAGCGCTTATTGGGAGCAGAACTCATGCCTCGTGTCAGCGCTCCATCGCCTTGCATTCCCCACTTTCACTCATTACCCTTTTCCCTCTTTCTGCTGGAAAGATGAAATTGTACATTCAGACGTTCACACATGCACACACACGTGCACACACACACACACACACACACACACACACACACACTATCTCCCATATGCAGACGCACTGCACTGACAAGTGAAGCCTTTCCAGTTACATGCCACACCACTATAATTTCTTCACATTCTCATGTGGCTTCAGTGAAAAAGGAATTGTACACATGCATGCACACGCGCCTATAAACACAAAACACCCACACAAACTCACAGTCATATTCTGGCCCTTTATCCCTTCTTGGTAATCTGTTTACGGAGTGCTGGGCCCATTTGAGAGAGAATTTAATTGAAACTGGGGCTTATCTGATGATTGCACGGAGCAGCAGAGCCCTCGGCCCTGCATCACCTCCAGTTAGGTTGCACCTTGTAGTCCTCGCACTCGATACCTTGCTACTTGATTTCATGCCTTGCAGTTCAATGCAGCGCTGCCCACTCATACATGCCACATCGATTGTTAATCCAACATTTGATATGCACTGCGCTCACTCAATTCTGATGTTGTTTTTCTTGTGCGTGTCCTCCCTCCTCTTTTTCTCACTCCTCACCACTTACCCAACACTTCCCTTGTCTTCCTCCTCCTGTTCCCTCTTTTTTTTCATACAGGATGGATATTACTCGCACCGCCCAAAGGAGAAAAATAGAGTGGATAGCAACAACGAGAACTCTGTGCCCAAAGACTTTGAGAACATAGACAATAGTAACTTTGGTGCACGCTCACAGCCCCACCGGCAGTCTGTAGGAGCCACCAGCAGCAAGCAGCAGCAGCAACAGCGGGAGCATCTGCAGCAGAAGGTCCACTCCCAGCAGCAGGCCTGGCGGGACAACTCCCCAAGTCTGGGCCGCAGCTCAAACGAAGTGCTGCCTGTAGGCCACCAGCCGCTGGCAGTCGGCAACAATGCCTCCTACCCAGGTGATCAGGGCGTCGCGGGAGTGTCGCACCAACACTACCGTGCCTCACAGGCCCAGCAGGCCCAGTCACAGCACAGACATCAGCACCCGCACAAGAGGCAGGCAACTGCAGCGCCACTGGAGGTGACCTACGACCAGCCACCCAAGTGTGAGATCAGTGGGAAGGAAGCCATTTCAGCTCTTTCCAGAGCCAAGAGCAAGGAGTGCCGGCAACAGATAGCTGAGGTGTACTGCAGACACAAGGAAGGGCAGTTAATGCCTGAGAAGGTCACTCGCTACTGCCCCCTTGAGGGTAAGTCCATGATTATGATTCATTTGATTGATTATTTGATTTCTCCTAATACAAATGGTTACGTCTGTGTGATTAGTGCAGTCACTTTGTATTCTGCACACAAATTGTCTCACATAATGGGTCGATATCTATTAAGCTTTCCATCATGTGGCACCTGATTATTAAATGTTATGTGAAACCATGTTTTATACAACATCTGACAAAGTATGTCTCTATAAAATAACATTTTAATGACCATAATTGAAGTTAATGTGTGGGCCGCAAGGTCTAGGAGGAAGGTCTAGGAGCAGTTAGGCAAAGTAGATTTTTTTTTTAAATTTCAATTTTTCACGCATAAATGTCTAGGCGGAAATGGGTGAGGCCTATATCAGGAGACTCAGTTGTATCCAGTGAACACAAGAATAAATGGTTTTTGAACGTGTGATGTACGGTTTAGGATATATGGGGTCAAACGCGGTTTTCTACTATAGCGCCACGGAATAGGGTCAATTGTTGCACCTGAGGTCCTTGCAGCACAGATTAGGCTGCCGCGGGAGTTTTAGGCGGAGAAGCCCTGCTGTGTGAACAGTGTAGCTTTGCTACCGCAGTTCCTACAGCCTCGGGCTTGGACCCCTGATAATGCAGAGAGGTTGTCATTGTCCTTTTCTCATATAGTTTGACATTTCATTGTTTTCACATTATTTCCTCTTTTCTGTTATTCAAGATTTTTTTTATAGCAAAAAAACAAAATTGGCAAAGCTAAGTATAAAGATGGTTGTCTGACCAGACATGTAAGTGGTACATGGTAAAATATTTTCTCTTGTAATTACAATTCTCGTCAAAGGCAAGACATTTCTGTGTTGCGGATATATAGGCCTACAGGTACTGTAATTGGTGAAGTAAATTGTTGGAGAAAATGGGGATGTTGCTTGTTTTCTTTCCAAATTGGTTTCCAATTTTCATTTGTTTTGTCAACCTGGCCACAGAACATAGGTTCTCTTTTCTTTTGTCAAACAAACACACATTGGGCTTTTCTTTTTTTCTTTTTTTATGGACATCTGCAGCCTGGTTGTGGGTTCTCTACATAATGATCTGTTGTGTCTGCCGCCATCAGTGGGCAGTACGCATCAGCAACCATGTTAAAGGGAACGGCACATGCACACACATGCATTTGAGAGTAGACTGAATGCAGTGTGGACAGCAGGGGAGGAGGAGAAAGAATACATCCTGCACTGGTCTAGCCAGATACCTTCCCGGCCCTCGCGTGTGTTATTAGAACTCGAGGCGGCACTGTGACTTAGCAACTTTTGTACATTCTCCTTCCCAAGAGCATGAGTATTGTTTGTCTAGGCCTAAGCTCCTGTCATCTCACACATCAACTCACTATCCCACTCAAATTGACAGTTTGATCAAAGGAGACAAAGAAATTGAAAAGGGCTCTCCCCTGATGGCTGGGCTGTAACAACACGACAGCTAAATTAAATCACTTTTTTCTTGCTCTCCGTCTGCCTGCCTGGTGCCTGCCAATGTGTTATCTCTCTTTCTCTTCCCTTCTCTGTTCCCCCAATCCCAGTTCACGTTCTAACCTTGTTAGCAGAAAATTGTCCTATTTGATTTGATCGGTATGTTGTCCTTGAGGCCTTGGCTAGATTAGCAATTGTGATAGCTCTGGTATTAGCATCATTGAATACAGGACGACCATGTTCAATGTCTTTGCCATTCACATGCTAACTTGACTAACAATGATATAATTGGGCTGCATTTCTCTAGCAGGGGTAGCGGGCAGTGACCTTGTACCTGGGGGCTGGGACGGTTACTGCAATACCGCAGTCAGGTGACCCCTACCGCGGATCTGAGCTTGTCACCGTCATCACCACAAAAAACATTCTTGCACATGTGCTCGTTGTGTCTAATGACATGGATTCATTGATTCCATTGACATGGATTGTGCCTGATGACAATTTTGTCTTACATGGATTCAAGGTTTTCTAAACAAAACTTAATAAAATAAAAATAAAAAAATTGAGCAGATCCGACCTTTCGTGGGTTGGGGCGCGCAATGTTCCATGACACATTAACATTCCATTTGTTTTGACTATTAGGCCTTTATGCGAGAGTACCTGTGTAATGTCTTCCGTTCACAGCTGAGGTAGACACATTAACGTTACAGCTACAGTGTTTTTTGGGGGGTAATGGCATTCACTTTACCGGCAGTAGGCCTATTGACAATAGATAAAACCACTATGTCTTTAGTAGCTCTAGCTTGTTGTTTTATTGTTCACTTTTAACTCACTGTACATCATCTTTGCTAACTCTTTTTCCTCTCTCTTCCTCACAGCGGCAATCATACTCACTCGCTCTCCTTGCGCGTTCTCCTGACGTTACTCACTAAAAGTGCCCATATCATTCTCATTTTCAGGTTTATAATTTTTTTTTAGGTTGTACCAGAATAGGTTTACATGGTTTAATTTTCTAAAAACACCATATTTTTGTTGTACTGCACATTGCTACAGAGTGAGACATCTCACTTTTATACTATCTTTGTTGGGAGTTGCACATGTGCTGTAGCTAAGTAAGAATCACGTCAGCTAGCTGGCTGTTTCTCCAACTTCGGTTAGTACAAGCCAGGATTACCTGGGAGACTTCTTCTAAATGGGGGCGCACTTCCAGCTTTGCGCAAAATACCTGTAGAACAGGGACATACAAGTAGTTATTTTGTAGATCATGGGGAACCCGTGTGTGTGTTGTATCAGTGTTTTGCCACTGAAAACAAGGGGCTAACCGCTAGCTTTCTAGCGCTAGCATGCTAGCAGTTAACCTCTTTGTTTTGGCTAGTGATGTAGAAACCGTGCAGATTTTGAACACCTCACCTGGAGACTGAAGTCAGAATACATTCAGAAACCCATATCCCACTCAAAACAGCATGGATGAGTTTCATGGAAGTTTGTATGTGTGTGGAAGCACCAGAGACACAAATAACACCCAAAATTACCGTACATTTTAATTATTTTCTGTGCTTGACTTCCTGTCCTGCACTATCTGTCGTGCGCTGAATTGCTGTGGAGCTCTCCGGCATCTGGCAAAAATAGAAGCTCTGCGTATCTTGGCCGGAGGTCTGCAGACTGCCGGAGCTGTTACGGAGTCAGAGCGCAGCCGTTCTGCAGTCAGATACACACATTGACTTTAATGGAAACCTAATGACTCCGCCGCTGTTCTGGAGCGGAGCCACAGACGTGGATTAGGGAATTAGGAATTAGACCATTGACACTCAGGCCTGGGTAATCAATCCTCTCAATAGGATCACCTAAAATAATATCACCAAGGACTGATAGAACCTTGATACCATACCTCAAGTTTTTGGCTGCATAGTAAATAACTTAAACATAGGAAGGATGGGCTTCGGTCAGGGGATGCCGTATGCCTTGCGTGCTGATCTTAATTGAAGATTAAAAAAAAAAGAGGAACATGGTAGATTGAATGTGTTTTGTCAGTCAGAAAATGGTAACAAGCCTATCTAATGCTTCAAATAATTATGAGTAATGTGAACGCACTTGCTCGTAGCTACAAACCTGAAGAGAACTAACAACCAATTCTGAAGATCCCCTCAGCTCTATGAGCTCTATAGCTTCTTTTAGCTCTTGGTTTCCTGTCCCATAACTTCACTGTTTGGGTTCACTCTCAACGCTTTCATAGCATCATTTTTGGCTGCAGCATCTCTGATATGCTATCTGTTCAGCACCAAATGACAGACGGAGTTAGCGATTGCTGTTGGACCTATGGTGCAGCATTTAGCAGATTAAGAGCCCAAAACTGTGCTCAACAGGTTATTGCCGACTAGCATCTTGTTAGCTGATGTTGTTGGTGGTGATATGAGTGTTACTTGCTAAGCTAGCTGCAAGGAAGATTGTTTGGTTGTTACTTGGTGGGTTGATCAGCATGATAGCAACATGCTAGTTTGCATGTTGCTAGCTGGTTAGCTAGCGCCAAATAAATGCTACTGTTGCCCTTTGTCTGCTGGATGTGTAAATAGGCTGCTAACAAGTTCATTGTATCAACCTAAAATGATATCAGTGTTGTGTTCAGTGTTTTATTTGCTCTGCCCCCATGTGGCCAAATATCTGCCGTTACAGATTTAAAGAAAAGTTAATAAAATGTGTCATTACATAGAACGGTAGTGAACTAGGAGAGGGACATTATTTTTTGATCCCGTTTGAATTAAGCCATGGATTACAAATATGATGTTGGTCAATTTAAAAAAAGTACTTTTTCAACTGAATTAGAGAGCTAAGTCTCTGTTAGCTGTAGGTTTGCCATAGTACCACTTAGTTTTCTATGAAATCGCTCAGTGAACTACATCTCTTGTCTAACACAATTTACGTCACCTAGCTTGATGCTCCACTTGCTCGCTAGCTAGCTCGCTTAGCTCTGTTCCACAACACCTATAACATTATCTTACCTGAGATGTTGGAGTTAAGTTTTCAGCAGATAAGCAAAAGAACAAGTAGAGCTTCCTCTGCTTATTTTAGTAACTTTACATCTCCGGCACTAAATACACAGACATCGTAGCTTCAGCAAGACGTCATCCTTGTAACGTTGAAGTGTGTAGTATTTCTAATTAACTATTACCAATAAACTAAGACTTTCTTCGGTTGAAAATGATCTTTTATATTGCCAAACAACATATTTGTAATCCATGGCTATGTTCAGACAGGATCAAAAAATACTTTGCCTCTCCATGTTAACTTCTATTCACATTTTTCGAAATGTGGGTCCCATGGACCGGATATACAATAGCGTGACTTTGGCTCTTTATAGAACTTAAACCCACCAATATGATTTATATATCAGCTTCCTCCGTGGATGGTTTGAAGGAGCAGACGCTATCCCCGAGACATTTTCAAATGCAATTTGGTACAAGCCCTTTGGGATAAAGCTCAGCTCTTTGTTCTAACCTCTCATATGAGTGTGTTAAGATGGAGGGGGGTAAGAGCCTGAAGTTACACAAGATGATGGAGGAAGAGGGTAAGGTGATAGCACATGAGGTAAAGGCAGTTTAAATGATTGATGGCAACGGAAAGGACGATGAAGAGTGATGAGTTCAAGACGAGGGCTTCTTTTTTTTTCTTTCGGAAAAATGCCTGCGGTATCTTCAGGTGCAAAGTCTGTTAAAAAATACTACAGATGAAGCTTTTCTGTAGATAAACACATGCTTGACAAAACTGACAGTAAAATGTGGGTTCTCTCTAACACACACACACACAGCAGTGCTCATTAGTTCAGCTAGCTAGCATAGCACACACTCTCAAAGTGCTTTGTGAAGTGACTGGCCAATTATCCGTGCAAAGCAAACCAGTGAACCTTCTTAGCTGGCCACCAATTACCATTCAATCTGATACGGGCCACAGCAGATTCCCTGCCTGAGCTGTCACACGCGCATCCACACAGAAAGAGAGAGGGAGAGAAAGAGAGATAGAGAGATAAATAAGTATGACTGACTGACTGAAAGGAGCCACAGCAAATTTGGGCCAACGTGGGCCAAGTGGAGCCAAGGGAGCGTGTCCTTAACCCCAACCTTGTGGTCAAACAAAGCCATGTCGCCTTTAAATTTGAATGAATGAGATTAGTTGAACGGGAGGAGCCAGGCCTTCTTAGCCCGTCCCTGTCGACTCATACAGAAAAGACATGTTGGACACTTGCCTTTAAATTTTGAGTAATTACAGGAACCTTAGGGCCAGACTATGAGAGGAGCCGGGCGGGGCATTTTTGAGGAAATGTCACCTTAGGGAAATAAACAGCCCCCACCTCAGTATTCCCTCATCTTCCTCTAGTTGTTCAGCACAGACAAGCTCTTGGGAACTGGAGTCCCAAATTATAGTAATTAATCTCCTTAAGGCATGTTCTGTTAACAAATATGTCACATAAGCTGCATGTGCACATGTGCTGTAATAACTGAAGATTAAAAAACAAACAAATGTTGTGGGATTTGATGGTGCAGAACTGCTTTGAGAAGGTTTTTTTTCCAGGTCTGAAGTGTAAGTGGTTAAGGGTGGTACAAAACCACACAATGAAGCAATGCGCGTTTACCAATGGCTCTCCAGAGATTGTTGGAATTGTTTAATTTGATAGTGGCTTGGCAGGCCGCGACCGGGGCAGTGTTTGCCTGCATGCTTATTGTTGTCATTTGTGTGAAATTCAAGGCATCTTCTGAGAGATTTGCCTGAGAGAAGGGATGGCACATTGTCAAACTATGCTCTACCCTGAAAACCCCAGAGGATTTTGCTTATAGGATTCCTGTTTGAATGAGGATAGTAGTTACAGTGTGTGTAGTGTCTGGTTGAAATTGTCATAGTTCCAATTTAATCACATAAGAAAATGGATGAGGGAGTCATGGTTTAGTGGTTATGCTTTTGTGTTCCTCAGCAGGGCTGAGGTAACTGTTTGACTTTTTGTTCATATTTATTCATTTATTTATTGATATCTTAGTAGTAGCATGGCTTTCCTTCCTTCTACATAATACTGACCAATGTTGCCACCTGGGAACATCTGATTTTTTTAGATGACACAGGGAAAAGCAAAGATACGTTTTATAGTATTATACAACCACCTCTGTCTTTCACAGCACTTTTTAAGGAATAGTATTATATTACTATTATAGTATGGCTGTATAATAGTGTTGTATATCTTAAACAGAGCATTTTAATTGATAGTTTATCAAATAGGTACTCCCTCAGTTCAGTTCAGACTGTGGTGGTCTCGCATTGCCAGACCTTCCTCCACATTGATGCGAAGGAGCGTCTGGCTAGTCCACACAGCATTCTGGGATGGGAGATAAATGTGCTCTGGGTTATTAACATTTCAATAAGCCAATCAGAATCGTCATGGGCGGCGCTACGCAAAGAGCCATGGTGTTGCTGTAAAATAGCCTTGGGAAGGAACTTCTTTTGGTGAAACAAAAAGTTTTTTTAGCCGTGTGAGAGAAAACTGCGTCAAAGGAAGTTTTTCCTCGCCACTGTCGCACTGTTGCTTCCTCTGGAAGAGACTACTAGAACTGTTGGGTCCTTGTAAATTCTGGAGTGTAGTCTATCTGTAAAGTGTCTTGAGATAACTCTTGTTATGAATTGATACTATAAATAAAATTGAATTGAAATTGAATTGAATTGAAAACTCAGATTGGACAGATAGCTGTCTGGATTTACCCTGCAGAGATCTGAGAAGCAGTTAACCATAGTCCTCATAAATCCCCTGGTGTTTAAAGTTCTAACACAAAAGCGGAAGGAAACGGACATCGGAGCAATCACGGAATTGGAACGTCGTGGATATAGACTAAGACTGTGGCAAACTCAGAGACAATGTAAAATACCTGCTAAAAGTTTGCTTTTGACAAAATAGTTAATTATTATGAAGAAATGTTAATCAAACAGTACCACTCCAACTGCTGCTTACCATTTTGCCTTGCAGCCTAGTTGTTTAGCTATTAATTGTTTAACAAAAGAACGACATTTTAGCAACAGTCACCAGTAACTATACAGTATAATAATATTCTTTACGGGGCGGCTGTGGCTCAGTGGTAGAGCCACCTCGGCCTTCCAATCGGAAAGTTGGTTGTTCGATCCCTGGCCCTGCAGTCCCATGTTGAAGTGTACTTGGACAAGACACACATTGATGCTGCGCCATTGGAGTTTAGATGTGTGAATGTTATCTAATCACAATCACAATTTATCTGATGTTAAGGTGGCACCTTGTACGACAGCTTTGGCCACAGTGAATGGTTCTTGTACTATGTGAAAGCACTTTGAGTAGTTGTTAAGACTAGAAAAGCACTATCTGGGAACGTACATTAACATAAAGCATTTGCTTTCCTAGTCAGTAGAAGATATTTATAGGTGCTCTCTCCATTATATAGTGACTAATATCACTACTATCTGTGAAGCCTCTCATAGATTACCAAATGAATAACAGAAACCCCTGGTTATATTACTGATGAAGAATACACGCAATGTTGTGTAAATTAGATGTAGTTCTATATTCTCAAGATATATGTTCTCTGGTACCTTTATATTAATACAAATATTGTTGTTATTGGGCTTCACAGGTAAAGCCAATGCCAATGTCCAGTGGGATGAGGACTCTGTGGAGAGTTTTCCATCAAAACCCGTCAGAATAGCGTTTGTCCTGGTTGTCCATGGACGAGCCTCTCGCCAGTTTCAACGCCTTTTCAAAGCCATCTACCACACCTCGCACTACTACTACATACATGTCGATCAGGTGAGCCACAGGGAGACAAAACAAACATGCATCATACAGCACCTTTTAATGTAACATCAGTCAAGGCCTTTTAAATCCACCATTTTATCAAAGGAAGATTGGTTAATAAATTCCAATTTTCTTTATTTTTGAAATACATTAAAGGAACACGGCGACTTATTGAGACTTTCGCTTATTCACCATATCCCCCAGAGTTAGACGAGTTGATACATACCCTTCTCATCTCCGTGCGTGCTGTAACTGTGTCTGACACCCCCAGCATTAGCTTAGCCTAGCAAAGATCCTATATATATAGTTATATATTTTCCAGTTAGTATTTGGTTAGAATATTGCTGTGTCACATGTGACCTTGTTATTTGTACACGCTGTGACCATACAAATCACAACATGTAAATAGGAACATTATTTTGTCACTTATTGGGAGCAGTAGGCTAGTTGGAACCAGTTACCTGCAGGATCTTTGCTAGGCTAAGCTAATACTGGGCGTGTCGGACAGAGTTACAGCACCTATGGAGAGGAGAAGGGTATATACGTCTAACTCTGGGGGGATACGGTAAATAAGCTAAAGTCCCAATAAGTCGGCGTGTTCCTTTAACTCGTAAAATGTAATCTCTTGGCCTCAGACGCAATATTAATTAGTGTGTGATAATTTGTTTCAGCGCTCTAACTACCTGCACAGGCAGGTCCACGCCATGGCTGCCCAGTATCCAAATGTGAGGGTGACACCCTGGCGCATGGCCACCATCTGGGGTGGTGCCAGTCTGCTGACCATGTATCTTCGCAGTATGGCTGACCTGCTTGCCATGAGGGACTGGAGCTGGGATTTCTTCATCAACCTCAGTGCTGCCGACTACCCCATCAGGTAACACTGATTGATCTCACAGAAAGGGGAGTACAGTATAGGGTAGAAAGGGAGACCTGAGGGGAAGGCATTCAGGTAATTTTCCTGTAAGAAAATGAAGTGAAGTATAGGGGCAAGCTTCTACATGAGTATAGGGGACAAAGGCAGTCACCAGGCATGCACAACAGTAGTAGACCGCTCTCAGCCAATATGGAGGAAATTCAATACACACTGGTCTGGGTTCCTGCGGTTAATTGTGAACTTTGAATAAAGAGTCACTCCAAACCAAACAGATCAATGAAGTAGAACCTCTGTTTTGTCAAACACTATTTGTTCACACCTTCTCTTCCAAGTCCCTGCTTTCTTGCTTGCACATAATTGAATGGGTTACATGGTGAACCGATTACAATTTAATTGTCCAGAGTCAATACCTATTGACTTTCCAAGCCTGTTGTGTACTGTACGGTCCAAAAGTCATCTCTCCAGTCCAAAATGTCCCTTCTAAGAGCCTGTAAAAGGTAATTAAAGCCACAAAGACTACGTGAACTGGACATGAAGTCATGGAAATAGCCTGTTGGAGCATATATTTTGTGACTTGTACTTTTCTGATGTGAGTTTAAAGTCCTTCTGGAAGTTCAGGGTCTGCTGGGTTTTTGATGTCGCTCTGTAGCAGCCAATTAAAATCCTCCTATTAAGGAGAGAGTTATCTCTTTTGCGCAGCCAGATGTCCACCAGTTGAATTTAGCCTAGCTGTAATGGCCACTGGGTAAAAGGAAGCTGGATCCGATGTTTCCACAGCTGGAGATAAGATGCGGCAAATGTGGATTTTGTTCACAGACAGACTCTGACTTTTTTTTTTTAATCACCATATCAATGAACACTGCTGACATGCAGTTCCTGTCTGTTAGTCTGTGTGTCTGTGTTTTTGCTACAGTGTGTGCACGCCTGAGTTTGTGTCTTGCAGTCTAGTGTGTCTCTGCACCTATCCGTGTGCATATTTATCCTGTCTGTCAGTCTGTCAGTGCAAGATTAAAGGTATTTGCAAGTACATGCACCAGACACTGTTTCTTTCCCGTCTTTTGGCTTCTCATTTGCACATGAGGGTGATGTTGTTGAGAAAAAGGCTGAGAGTCAAGGTTATAAGCCCCATCTGTTGGGAAACCAAATGATTGATGGAGCAAAAGACGGAGGCGAGAGGCACAAATGACGGGGAGTGACGAGGGAGCGAGAATAAGCGGTTATGGAACGGGAGCAAGAGGGAACTGCATGTGTTGGATCCATGCAATATGTAAATACAGTATGTAAATGTGACCCTTGTATCTGTGCTTAGCAAGTGCATTTGTAACCACGGCTTGGTTTTGACCAAGTCTGTGCGCTGTATATTTACTAAGTTGAACTCAAATGTGGTCCTTTTAAGTGGCAGACCTGGGTTCAAGACCCTGCAAAAGGGAGCATTCGTGCTACTCCGAGTGTCCTCAAGCAAGAAACTGAAACCCATTCAGCTGTTTTGTTGCTGATACTCCTTTCTGATTTTTTGGAGAATGGGATCAGGATGAAAGAAGCATTCTTCCTCAGAAATAAACAGCTCAGCATTACATTATCATTATGGACTTACAATAGTACACTACAGCAGAGAAAAATATGTTGGAATAAGCAGATGCCTTGCTAATGTCAGACTGCAAATATGTTAAGCTGCCAGTGTACTTCATTAGAATTTCACTTTAAATTGTCCAATGGCTTCAGAAACTCACTGCCCCCACACCTTTCCCGTATTGGATTGGGGGAAAACCATTTTGGTCACATTCCAAAAATCAGACATTCACACTCGCCTCACTCCGTGGTTCAGATATATTATGAATCTGCACCAGTATTTCCTTAAAGTAGCTTTACGTTACGTTTACATAATTTTGGTCACAGAATTTCCAAATTATGTTTTTTCATTCTGACCATACTCTACAGGCGCTGGGGGGGGCTTCCCTGCCCTGACCACTACTGCTGTTGTTATCAGTGGGACTGGAGACAAGCATTATTTCCCCTCTAATTCCCTGATAATGTCTGTCCTGCCGCATGAATGGCTCTCAAAGGCAAACCCAGAGCCCCTCACACCAGCAGAGGGGCTCTGTTTCCAGGGGGAGATCAACTGTGTGTGTGTGTGTGTGTGGGTGTGTGTGTGTGTGTGTGTGTGTGTGTGTGTGTGTGTGTGTGTGTGTGTGTGTGTGTGCGCATGTATGCGTGTGTGTGCATGTATGCGTGTGTGTGCATGCAGTGAGGCCAAAGGATGAGTTCCGCGCTTTCTTTGTCAGAGTGCAACCCTCTTTCCCAGCATCTACATAGTCTCCTTGCTTTTACCTATCTTTCATAGACTTAACAGCAGCTTTTAAGAAGTCTGAGCTTTGTGAGACATTAACTTGCTGTAGGCGTCATATCTTCTAATATTTTTACTTTTGTCATCTCTCCATCTCAGGGAAAAAGCTGTGTCGCAAGTGAAAGGTGTCATTTCCTGATGTTGGAAAAACAAAAGCCTTTATAATTCATCAGAACTAAGCCGACAATCTTGAAAGTGTTGTTTTAAAATTGTCTGAAATTAAAAAAACCTTGTTGAAAAACTATTTTTTTAATTAAGTTGCTTAACTTTTTTTCCGGGAAAAAAGGGATGTATGATCCATCTCTCAGCTTTTTAAGTGTTGTTAGAGTGTGCGTAGTACTTGTTATCCATTGGATTTCCCCTCTGGAATAGTATTTTTAAAGTCTTATAAAATGCATATTTTATAGAAGAAGACACATTATTAATGTAACAGTAAGACAGTAAGATGGAAGTGAAACAGTGGCATAGTGATGTTTAAATGGCTACGATATTGAAAATGTGCACATTTCGTGGGTACCAGGTACAGTGTGTGTGTGTGTGTGTGTGTGTGTGTGCGTGTGTTTGTGTGTGTGTGTGTGTGTGTGTGTGTGTGTATGTTACAGTAATGTGTGTGTGAAAACCACTGTGAGACAGAGCAGCCACAGGGCTGACAGTAAGCAAACTAGACCCAGTGGACGGGGTGACCACTCAGGTGGCAAATCTGGAGCTTAACATGAATTCCCCTCGCTCTGTGTGTGTGCGTGGCTATGTGCCTACAAGCATTTGTGTATCTCTGTGTATGTATATTGCTTTGTTGGTGTGCATACTAGCAGATACACAGCGTGTTTGTGTGAATGTGTGTGTGTGTGTGGGAAGTAGAGACAGAGAAGACCGCATGTGTCAGTGCAGCACATCATCAGTTAGGCTTTATGGCTCAGGACCTCCTAAGATAAGCCCCCCAGGCTGTGAAATTGCTCCTTGAAGAGAAAATGACATTAATATGCACTTGTCCCTCCCCCCAATGATCCTCGAGCTTTTTACCAGGGCTGCGCTGCTCTTTTAGGAAGGCAAGCCAAGCCATCATGAAAAGCTCCACCACAGATGAAATGTTGGAGCCAATGACTGTGGCATAGCCCACAGAGCAAAGCTTTTAGCCTGTCTGGCCTGTGTATGAAGGAGTAGACTGCTCTATAATGTAAGAGCAGCATGAAGTCATTCATCACAATCATGAATAGCACAATCTTTTGTATAATCCTAAATAGTATAAATGACATGAAGGGACCCCCCCACACTCACACATAAACACACACACATACACACATACACACACACACACACACACACACACACACACACCAAAAAAATATGTTGCTGCTTTTGTATGTTTAAGCTTCACTATGCAGACGGATGTATGGGCTGAATTAGTTTTCACATTCAGGCTCCAGGCTAAATACTGAGAATAGACATGTTAGTGACGCAGGTATGTTGTGTCTGGTAGTTAATTTTTGAAACATTACATTTTTGCATATTCATAGATCTTGGATTTTCCAATAAGGAAAATTGAGTTTTGTTACATGTTACAGCTGTCTTTAAATAATGGGCCAGATTAGCTAGACGCCCCAAATCCCACTTTGATTGGATGCAACATATAACAATATAATCAAACCTTTAAAACAGGGGCACAGGATTAGAACTTGAAAAATTAATTTTTTATGTAACTTTTATGAACCACCAGTAACAGATGGATTCATTTGCATAATCTTCCTCCACAACTCGCATTGTACCTATAACACATACTGTACTGCAATATCAGTGTTCCAGCTAGGCCATACCATATCTTTCCCAGTCAAGAGCAAGTCATTCTTTCTTTTTCAGGACCAACAACCAACTGGTGGCCTTCCTGTCCAAATACAGAGACATGAACTTCATCAAGTCCCATGGCAGGGACAACGCCAGGTGAGATGTACATTTTTCAGGCTTTATTTTCATCTCACCCCACAACACTCCAATCTGTCTCTTACTCTCTGGCTAGCGCTCTGTTTTTGTCTCTCATAGTCACACATAGCAGCACCTAAGCGCATACACAGCGCGTGCCGCGGTTACTGAATCATAATGCAATTAGCGCCCATCTGGGGCTTCATTAATTAACCTTCTTGGTGGGATGAGCTCGCTAGGTCGCTGCCAGAACCCCCTATTCTGTTGCCGCCACCCGGCCGCCCTCTATTTTTGCATCATCACACCATGTGACAAACCAGTCATCGTCCGACACTGTGGGCAAAAAATACCCCTGAAACACATGAAAAAGAAAATCAGCCAGCTTGGATGCATGAGTCAGTGTGACTCAACGTGACTCAGCAGTACCTTTTTCTATTTGCAGTCACAGTATTTTATTCAGTGTCGTTTGATGAGAGTGAAGCTGTTTTGTTCCTGATTTAATTCAGTTTTAACAACAATTATGATCTTGGTAATGCAATCAAATGCATATGTGTGGATGGCTGAAGCTAATTGAAAAGTGCTTTTTTACTAAATCTCATCTCTGTGTGTGCGTGCACGCGTGCGCCACAACGTCAGTACATCAACAGTGTTCAGGTAACAGAGGGAACAATCTGACCTGGTTGACCTGAATTTGACTCCATCTATCCAACACTCGATACGTTCACAGCAGTAACAGCACCCATCATGTATGCATGGTGTCACTCTTCTTGTTGCTGATAAAAGCATGGAGTGACAAGTGCCAACAGCACATGTCCTAAGTCATTTAAGGCTAAAGATAGAAGACAAGAAGATAAAAAGCAAAGTGATGTTTGGATACAGAGTTCAACTGTTGTAGTATTATTAGTATTATTTTGGGCTGAACGATTTGGGGAAAAAATCTAATTGCAATTGTTCTGCTAGTGATTTGATTTGCGGTTAACGTTTTTTAAGAATTGCCAAAGTATTCAATATGTAACAGATCAAACATGTCATGGAGCATTATAACACGAGACGGCTACTTCTTATGCAAGGATGAGAACATAGATATGACTTGCCAGCAATGAGTGTTTTTTTGTATTTTAATAAGCATGGAACATTAAATCTGTGATATGTAACATTATTACAGCATTTATCTTATGAAATGTAAATAAATAAAATAATAAATGTAATTATAAAAAGAGGAATACAAAATGTTATACCAAATGTTTCACCCAACAGTCAACTAAATATTGCACATTTGATTAATCAGAGTTGTCACAGATAGCTAATCCCATTCCTTCAAATTGCAATTTTGATTTGAAAACTATGAATCGTTCAGCTCTAGTATTCTTCTTACACTATTCTAGTGAAAGGGATCACAATAATTGGTGAAAATGATGAACCTCTAATCTCTTTAGTCAGCTGTTCTAGCAGTTGGGTTGTGTGCATATTTTTCAGTGTGTACTTTTTTTTCTTCTTTTTTTAGCTCATGCTTTTCAATTTTCACCCCACATTTCATTTAGAAGGAGCAGCTCCAGATTTCCCCCATGATTTCATTACAAGCACTCAAACATTTTGTTCTCTTCTGAAAGAGGACAATCTTCACTCAAGTCAACAAGGGTCTCTTGTGACACAGCACAGTTTAAAATCTTGGGAGAAAATACAAATGAGCTGATTATACACAAGTCTCCCTCTAAATGTAAAACAAGAACAACAGTGTGCTTGTTTTTAACTAAATGGTGTTTTAAAAGTCAACATTTTTTACCTGCATGTTTGTATTGTAATTTGCTTTTCTGCCATGTAAATTCACACAAAAAAATGAGCCCTCACTGTTTTTTTATATTTAATTATATTCATTAAGTCAGTGGTATAACCGTATCTTCGTGTGTGCTTACTAGGTTTATCCGTAAGCAAGGTCTGGACCGTCTGTTCTTTGAGTGCGACACCCACATGTGGAGGCTGGGCGACCGTAAAATCCCAGAAGGCATCTCTGTGGACGGCGGGTCCGACTGGTTCCTTCTCAACCGCATGTTCATCGAATATGTCATCAACTCCAAGGACGACCTGGTCACCAACATGAAGCGCTTCTACGCCTACACTCTTCTGCCAGCCGAGGTAACAAACACACACACACAGACACCGCTTTCACACGTTCAAGTATTTTTTAACCTTTGACTGACAGTTGAGCGCTGCTTTGTACTCCCCCTGTATCGCTTATAGAAACACTATACACAGTTCTCTTTTCATTGCTGTGCTAGACATGCAGGGGAAAAAAGTAAGTCAGAGGCAGACATAAAATCATAAAGTGAAGGCAAGATGTAAAGGTTGACTTTCCAACCGTATTCAAGCATTAGATGAGAATGGAATGATCTCTGTTGAGAAATTGGATGTTTATCATGAGCTACTGGGAACCTCCTGTCTCGACTGCTACTCTGTTTCCTCTCCGTGAATTGAATGGTGTAACAAAAAAAGGTATAGGATTCTCTAATTTTGTCTTTTTTTCTTTGCTCCCCCCTCCCCCCACCCCCTCTGTCTTCCTATCCTGTCTCTCAATATGCAGTCGTTCTTCCATACGGTGCTGGAGAACAGCGCCCACTGTGAGAGCATGGTGGATAACAACCTACGCATCACCAACTGGAACCGCAAACTGGGCTGTAAGTGTCAGTACAAGCACATTGTTGACTGGTGCGGATGCTCCCCTAATGACTTCAAGCCTGCAGACTTCCACCGCTTTCAGGTAAGGATAACACACACAAATTATTTTGTTAGGAAACCTTCTATGATCAATAAAGTGGCCAGAAGCAGAGCTGGTAGGTCAGGGCCCTCATTTATCTAGAGTCACACTTTATTCTCTAAAGCGGAGATGTTCAACAGGGGTTCCTCAGAGTTGCTGCAGGGGGGCCAATAAAATATTGTTTGATAGTTTAAAAAAATAAATGTATATATACATTAACATGAATCCAACATATTAATATACATCTTTTTTTCAATTCACACAACATTAATGTTAGGCCTACTGGCCTACAGGTAAGGTAGCCATCCACAGATACAATTACACGTAAGGATTTACTGTGCCACATTTTAACATTAAAACACAATGACATGAATATGTCAACATTTATTATTTCAATAGTTCAGTATTGTATGCACCATAAACAGGTATGTGTAAAGGCTTTAGGCCACCCTACACCTTACTGTACGCCCAGTTTAATATGCAACTCAATTTTATACAACATACTGTATATGTTAAGAGGTTCCTGCTCTGTCTCTTTTTTGGCTGAGGGATTTTCGGCCTAAGAAACGTTGAAGACCTCTGCTCTAAAGAACTAAAAAAAACTTTTTAATTAAAATTAACCAAAAAAATGATTCAGGGGGACAAACGAATGCTTAATGCAGTGCTGATCCTTTTCATATTTTTTGTGCGTCCTCCGTTAATTGCTCTTTAATTGCATAATACCCTGATAAACCTCTGTTGCAGGTTGAATATCTCTTTCAAATACTAGCAAGAAAGCCATCACACAGAAATAGCTGCAGGCAAATCCTCCAACCAAGGATGATTGGACTGCAATTGCCAGCGAGACTAAATTAAGAATTTGGCCTTTATTTAAAGGACTAAAATACTGGAAAAGTCAACTGTATAGTATGTGCCTGTACGATGTAAGCCGTTGCTGAAGGACGCTGTTCCTGTACTAAGTATTGTGTCATCCATGTCACACCATGTGTTTAGTATGAAAATAGTAATAAACAATAAAGTTTTAATAGAAGAATTCTTCAAAGAGCCATCTTAGGAGTAAAACAATTTGCTAAAAGTGAAGAAACAACAATTATTGAGTGGCTCCTACTGACAGTTAAGTAAAAGAAGGACCCTTTAAGAGGTGCTTAAACTGGTTATTTAACATCAACGTTCAGGGTGGTAGAACCAGTCAGACACATGTATGTGCCTGACATGTGCTACATTGTTCATCAGAAAAGAAAAAAGAAACTCAATATCTGTCATGTAATTTGAACCCCTCAGGAAGGTTTATTTGTCACATACTTAAACAATACAATTAAACAATACATCTAGGGAAATTAAGGCTGTCCAAATTAATGCCACAATAATGAGTAAACACAATTTTTTCTGACGCGTGATTAACGCATGCACGTTCTGTGACTTGGGACTCGGTCCACTCCGTAGTTTGGGAAATCAGAAAGCAATGCAGCAGTAATGTTGTAGATTGCCAGCAGGAACAAAAAGGACAAAGAAAAGGCTCGCCTGATAGGCCAGTTCAGTTTTAAAGCCCTTCCAGATGGTTCTCTCCACAAGACTAAAGTTATTTGCATTTACTGTCGCTTTGAACTGAATTACCACCGGAGTACCTTAAGTCTCAAACACCACTTGCTCCCATGTTGATAAGAGCATTGAAAACTTGAAAAATATCCCCTTTAAAGCACATTTAGAACTTTTGAAAAATGTGAGATTAATTGGCGATTAAATTGACAGCCCTAAGTGAAATGCAATGTGGCTGTGCCGACAGACTAATGTCAAAAACATGATTTAAAAGTAAATATTATGACTGAAAATTTTAGATAGATTTAAGAGCATTACTTCAAAGTAAATTAGATCACTAGGCTTTATTCTGACACCTGTGAGTAGGAGTAAAGGTGAAGGATTTTTTTTATCATTCATTTAATTCCAAAGTTCGTCCTTTTAGTAGTTTGATAAATACTGGCCCTGAGCTTATCTCAGATCAAAGCCCATATCCTCCAGCAGATGCCAGTCAGAGAGATCAGATGAACCTACAAACATACAAAAATAAAAAGAATACATCATTTTAAGCAGATTTTTACAGCACACATCTCAGTATGTCCTGGGAAATCAGCAGCAGTCAATCACTAAGTTCTCTGACCGCAATGTCTGTCTTTTCAACCTCCGCATCCAGCCCGTTCCCACAGCCTTCACAATCTATATGTGCAAAATTATGGCTCGATTAGTATGACCCTGAGAGGGGGGGAAAAATTAATAGTAATTAGATCATCTTTGCCTTGCAGTTTGAGGGGGAGAGGAGGGTTATTTAGCTTTTCAAAATGAAAGCAAATGAGTGGCAGTTACTCCAGGACCCCAGAGAAAGTCAGTATCGCAGTTTGACTTTTAATGTGCTACTAAAAAAGTAAAAGCCGCGGTACAAAGTGAAAATGTTCTGCCACAGTTAAATTTCACTTTGAGTCATATCATTAAAGTGCTAGGACTCATTTTTTCTCTCCTGTCCTTCAAATACCAGCCCAAGCTGACCTCAGTTCTTCCTTCGCCAGACCCAACTGCCGTCTGTCTCACCTCAGTGTCTGGCAGTTCAGTTCCAAAACATTACCGCAGGTCCTTGGCACTGCCGCTGGGTCTGGTTGGCACCCTGGTATCAGTGAAGTCCAACCTTGGGAACAAAGCAGCCCTTCCAAAAGCCAGCCAGGCCCCAGTATTAATAGGACTTAATATCCCATTGAGGGCACGAGCCGAGTTTCCCTTTGAACCTTAGCACTGGGTATGATACAGAGAAGCAAAGGAAGCTTCAATTTGGTTTGCAGATGAGAAGAATAATTCAAGGTACAACTGTCGAGTTCCCCTGCATTGTAGTTTTGAAGTGCACTCTCCGGGGGAGGAGTTGTTCTGGAGAGGGAGAGTGGTGATGTGCCTTTTGTCTTAGTGCATCATTGTTTAGTAATGTGTTTCAGAATGAGGTGCATTTGGGAAGTCTGTTGGAAAGACAGGCTTTGACAGGTTGGTACTTTCAGCTGACTGCACCGAGGGCATGTTAGAACACACAAAATCTGGGGGAAACGAAAGCCTCCCTTTGGGTTTCATTTGATATCTGTAGCCGATCACAAAGGGTTAAAGCATCATCAAGTACCGTGTGAAGCATCACACGGACATCCCACATTAGTCGCTGTGGCATGAGAAAAAGTGTTCTTGATTAGGTCTTCATTTTTTTTCAGCCGGTAGCACCGAGGTGTTCGGTGCTAGGTCACACTATTGGCAAATAGTTTTGTGTCTGGGACTGAAAAGATGTCTTTGTGTGTAGGCCAAGCTGTGGAGGCGGCAAATTTCATGATGCACCATCAACCACAAATGTTACAGTGTGGCAGGGACAGAGAGGGTGAGAAAGACATGGGTGGAGTGGAGGAGGCCAGACAGAGCGACAAATACAAGGATGATGAGTGGATGGATAAATACAGAAAAGTGTATAAGGACATTATTAATGCTTCTGAGGCATCATTTTGTGCCTCCATGGAAGACATGCTTTTCTCTTTTCTTCCTGTCAACCGTGCACTTGTTGTCCTCCCAAATCCAAAAAACTAGCACTTTTCAGAGGAATGTTGAGTGAAAGAGTTTAGTGAGGCTACGGTTTTTAAACCATTTACAGTTGTTGTTATTTTCAAATTCTATAAAATTGAATAAAACACACAAAATTGAATACAAGTAATCAATAATTGTTCTTGCAAAGAGCGTTGTACTGAATGCATCCTTTTTTCATGGTGATTTGGTTAAAAAGTAAGCCATATTTCTGATATAGACATTTTTTAAACAGGTCAAATTAGACCAGAGGACAACATGAAGGTTAAAGGTGAATCTAAAACATCTGTTTACAGGTCTTGGAGGGTACAAAATGCGTATTATGTGAAAATAGATGTGTTATCCAGTGGGTTCAGTTTGATAAATTGCCTCAAGTGAAGTTAGCGTACCAGACCTTTGTACCTGGGTCCTGATCTCTGCTTGTGGCCACCGCTACCAGCATAGCACACCAGAACCTCGGACCAAACTGATGGCGGCCTAGTTGTGTTGAGGGTTATGTAGGCATCGGAGACAAGGAGAAAGAATGTGTGGAATAAACAAGATAAAATCTCTGTTTGTTTTTGTTGTTTTAAACTGTCCATAGTAGGTCTGAAAATGTTATAAAAGTGCGATGCTAATACAGTGGGGCACTCTTTAATTTACCTCACAATCCCTTGAATGTATCTTGTAGCCCCTGGGAAAGAGAACACAAGATGTAATGCAAATAGAACATCTAATCTGCAAATGAATGAACGTTTTAATTTTAATGTTTGTAATAATTCATTCACATTTCATTACAGAAAAGATTTACCTCCTTTTTCTACCATCCCTAGTCTACCTTCTCTTTTTAGTTCTCTGCCCACACACATCTAAAACATCATATTTGTTCCCCTGCCATCCTGGCATACCACCATTTCCTAATCTTCTCCTTTTTTCTTCTATTTATCTTTTCCCTCCCTGCTTTGCTGTTATGTCCCCCTCCCTTCCCTCCTTCCCTCTCCCTCTGCAGCAAACAGTGCGTCCCACATTTTTTGCCAGGAAGTTTGAAGCCAGCGTGAACCAGGAGATAGTGAACCAGCTGGACGCCTACCTGTTTGGACCGTTTCCCCAGGGAACGCAGGCCCTAAAGTCATACTGGGAGAACGTGTACGAGGAGCCAGATGGCGTGGCCACTCTGTCAGACACGCAGCTCACGTACTTCCACTCCTTCTCACGGCTGGGCCTGGCCAGAGCTGCTGCCTCGCTGCAGGGAAACCCAAAAGATCACAGCTGCAGGTTAGTCTCTTAAACACATTCAACCATGCAAATATGCTTTTTCGCTCATCATAGCATCATGACACACCTGCACCGACAACCACAGGTGCACTGGAGTTTGTTTTTACTTTGAAAAGCCAACCACGCCCATGTTGGCATTTGAAACCACAACATCTATTAAAACCTTTTGTGTCGATGTATCGTCTGTCTGGCATCACATTTCGTGGAAGAAGGGTAACAAGGAGTTCTGGGTGATGCTATTCATTTTGTAACATGATATGACAATCGACCAGATAATGAGGCTATATGAGTCATAGCAGGGAAAGCTGTCCCTTCAGACCAGTTTATTATTAGTGGAAATGTGTGAATTCCAGTGCTGTTAATACATAGTATGTGGTTAAAGTGAAGAGGGGAAACCCACACTATGTTTTCATACGTAATGGCCAAATGAAACATTTAGGCTTCATGTAAAGGACTTCAGTAAGGCTTTTTTAACAGCAAATATTTTAGTAGCATCTGGTGTAGGAGCATTTAAGGTTAGCTTTCCTTTAGTTTATTTGCACAGCCATGAAACCCAGAAGCAAAGTGATTAAAAAACAAACTGACAAATTAAATGTGCTGATTGAGAACAGAAAGCAGAGGTGTAAGTTCCAATTTGTGCATGTGTGACAGAAAGCTCGGTGTATCTCATAAAAGGTATCTAACCTCGAACCAAAAGATAAAACAACAAAAATGACACTGACAATAGCACAAAACATTAAGATGGTGTCTTTATGTTCATCTTAATGACAACAATAAACAAGACGACTTTTCCCCCTCGTGAGACATGATAACAGAATAATCTATGGAACACAGCACGAAGGAAAGCATTCATTTTAACAACGGATGGAGACACACTGTGATCGCACCTGGTGTAGTTTATGTTGGTAGTCATCCAAACTGCCATGTCATAGTGTTCTACTCAGGAAAGTTTCAAAAATCATCAGGTAAACTGACTGATGGCATCTTCGAGTGATGCGTCGCTTGCTTTGTTAGAGAAAATCTAGGAGGCAACGTGAAAGCAATCGCCTCGTGTCAGCTGAGATAGTCCTCTTACTGGGATGGTTTGCAACCAGTAGAAGGGGAGTCCGGTGGCAACGCATAGCCCAGACTCCCCCCCCCCCACCCCTCTCCCGCTGCTGCATTGTGGGTGTTCTGTAACATCCTGT
>NC_048408.1:24295272-24324744 GCF_013103735.1 Etheostoma cragini
ATACAGTATATGTTGTCTTTGTGTCAACCCACGAGTGATCCAGTTAGTGTGTTTGTGTATACATGTAAAATAAAATGCATATTGTATTAAGCCTTTTGGGTTTACTCTCAAGGCCTCATATGCAAACTGCACATCAGGATGAAGTCTACGAGGTGTCAGTATGCTTTAACGGTGTGTTTTAATGGTGTTTTTACATAGCTGAGTTTGCATTCTTTCATTCAATTTTCTTTGGGATGAAGCTAATTGAACACAGAAGAGAAGGCGGGTTCACAATAAAAAGAAAGATTTAGGTGGTATGTACAGACTTTCAGGAATGGCCAATAGCACAGCAGGACTATATAAATGTTTTATTTCCTGCAACCATCTGGAATAAACAATTCCTTCTGCTGCACAAAAACAAATATTTTTTAACCATTCCTGAAGTTGCACATCTGCTTGATTTGTACCTATAACCTATAGAATCAAAACTATTATTATCAGTTATTGGTAAATATTGATGCTTCTTTTCAATATGTAATATTTTAATACACAACAATGCATTTATGTTTTGATTGTGTTTTACAAAAATAGCAAGGACATATGTGATAAGGAAATACAGTAGAAATTTCTAAAAAAAAATACTGTGAGAGCAGCGGGAAGGTATTTATTTATAAAGTCAGATGCTCTGTGACTTGAATGTAGTGTTTATACATAGAAAGCACAAACTGGGACTAACCCAAAATATTGCATATCATTATATGTTACAAATGCTGTCATATAATGTGTTAGTCTACCTTTTCCAAAGGTTGATAGGCTTTCATTATTGAACACACACTGTCTGATAGCCGTACCAGTCCTGTCTGGTTATGACGAGTTCTGTCAGAGATGAATCACTGACTGTGGAATTACTGGGTGGAAGCTATGAATAATACACAAATTCTCATAATTATTTGTGTAATATACAGACACAAAAGGCATTGCTAATAATCTCTATTGTGTTTATACAACATTATGAAGTAATAAATCAGGAACTAGCAAATAAATAATGGGATTCACACATAGTGTGTGTGTGTTTGTGTGTTTGTGTGTGTGTGTGTGTTTGTGTGTGTGTTTGTGTTTGTGCGTCCACATATTTTGCATGCATGTAGAAGAAGTTCAGATGTGTTACTAACAGATGGATGGGTCAGCCTCAGTGTGAGACTGGAGCAAGGGAAATGAAAAGGCCACAGAGAGGGATTTGGCTCTTTTAGCAGCCCACTGTGACTCGATTGGAGAGGCTGTGGAGTCAAAGGCTGAATCGAGCTTATGTGCAGGATACGCCCCGACCCCTTCTCACTGCCTCTCACACTGGCACACACGTCTCTTTTTGGGAACGACGGGACAGGGGTGGGTGGGGTGACAAGAGTCAAGGGACGAGGAAAGAAAGCAGGATGAATGAAGGAGAGGAGAAGAGCAAAGAGGAAAAGGCAGATGGGAAATAGAGAAGAGGAGAAAGGGAGCAGGAGGGGAGAGATTGTGCTCTGCTATCCTTGTGGGTGTAAATATTTGCTGTTCTGCTTGTCAGAGTAGCATTTACCGGGACGGGTTGACTCCTGGTCCTTTAGTGGAATACTGATGAGGCCATTGGCACTGGGGAGCAGGGAGGGACTGTGTGTGTGTGTGTGTGTGTGTTTGTGTGTTTGTGTGTGTGTGCGCACGCAAAAGGGGGAGAATTAAGTTGAATTCAAGCAGAAGAGAAGAGGGTTGAGAAATCTGGGCGTGAAGGAGTCAGGCCGTGTGCAGAGAGCAGCTGTGGAGTGTTCCCCAGCAGTGCCCACCATGGCTGCTTTTTCGTTTTTCCAGAAGTCACTCAGGCTGGCTGCCCCGAGGGCTGGCCCTCTGCCACATATGAAGCAACACCCAAACAAATAGCAGACTAATCAGCGGGGCGAGACCTTCATTTGGCTTCAGCTGACTGGATTTGACCCAGTTCAACTTTGTTTCTGAAAACTTGTAATGTGTTCAGTGGGATTGTCTGTGTGTTCAGAACTCTGACTAATCTGAATCTTCTGCCAATAAAGCCCATGACTTTTCTGTAATTTTCTGTAGCTAGCAGAACGCTGGGGTCTCGACTGTCACATGTCTTTTTTAACCATCATTTCCACTTCAGAACCAGAGCGCATGTTGAAGCAGCCAGCACAGAGTAAAACAATAATTAGCAGAGAAGAAGCTTTAATAAACTGTTCACTAGTCTAATACTTATCTTTGATCTACTGCAATAGGCATGTACAAGCATAAAAATAGTAAATGCGTGGGCATGGTAACCAATAAGCAATGCTTAATGGGTATTATCAGCATGTCGACACATGTCTTTGACCAATTGGTTTCTGTTAAAGGTCATTGAATTAATGTCAACCATGTCACACAATCACAGAGCACATTGACTCCCCACTAATCTTCACTTCGAGCATGCATTAGCATTCAGCCACATTAGCATGTCCAAGGCTGGTTCCTTCCAGGCGTTATCCAGATTAATCTAAATATTTGCCTTGCCTTACACTGTTGGCGCAGAAAAGCGGAACAGTGGGCAGGTCAGCACGTATCAGGTTTGCTAATGGATCCTTACTCTCTCTCTGTCTGTGTTCTGCCAGGTACTTTCCCATGGGCCACCCAGTGTCAGTGCATCTCTACTTCCAGTCGGACCAGTTCCAGGGCTACCTGGTCAAGCACCACGCCACCAATCTGGCAACTAGCAAGCTGGAGACCATGGAGACCTGGGTAGTACCTAAGAAAAACTTTAAGCTTGCCACCCCTCCCAGCAGCACTTTCAGCAGGTTGCAGTTCGCAGAGGTGAGTCATTATATTAGCCTGTGTTCTTTAGCATTTCTTTTTAATTTACATTAAAGTCATTTGTTTGGCATGAGTCACAAAATGATCAGTCAGCCATTGCTACATACTACTGGCACAGTACTACTGTAGTACTACATAGTAAGATTAATTAGGAAAAAACATTATTGTCAGTTTACACTGACATTTTACTTGCATCACATGCTCCAACAATCAATTGGTCAATTTGTATTTGTCACATGAAATTGTACAAGTTGCACGATTTATCATTGAGCAGAATGTGGCCATCAGATCGGCACATTGAAAAAACTGTTTTGGTGAAAGTACACCACAGCTCCTGACATCCTGCTTTTAAATTGACAGAGGCCAACCAGCTCACTGTCCGACACCTGCACACTGGCTATCAGGATACCCAGCACAGAAGTTGCAATTGGTGTTCATTTACTTCGCAGTTGTCTGGTGTCTCCTCTGATGTAAAGATGATTATGAATGGAGAGATAACCTGTGCTTGTTGACTTAGTTGGGATCGTGGCCATAGGTCGTGGCTGACCGCCACTTTCACCTTTTCCGCTGTGTTTACTCTGATGTTTACATGTTCACAAAACTTTGACTTGGATACTGGTGAGTTGATATTCTGATGAGCGAGGACACAGAGGTGGTCTTGCTAGCTTGAGCTCATCTTCACCAACTTTTCCAAGGTGTTTATTCTGATTAGCTGGCTTGCTAGCCCAGGCTCGCAAAGTCGGCAGGAGACTGGCAGGTTGATTTCCCCCCCCTGATGGGGGACTCATGGCCACGTGCCATCACCGTCCAACGGTAACCACATGGAGCAAGAGAACTAATGTTTGTACAATAGACAAGTCTGCGTACAGTTAGTAGAGTCTAAAGCAGTAGTCTGTGCCTTTTAAATTAGATCTGGAATTAACAGAATGACACAAAAATCCGCATAAAAACATCTGTGAGGTCACCCTACAGCAATCATCACAAACACATGATTGAAGCACACAGCTCTTCAGGATATTATTAGAGGTGAGAAATACAGCTCATTTCCATGGTGGCTTTGTATTCATTGCAATGGCAACCTTGCCAAGACTCAGGGCAGCATCGCGCATCCCCACACAATTAAACTGGTGCCTGTAATGGCCTTGTAAAATGTAAATTGATTGAATTCCTCCAAGTTTATAGGGATGAGCGCTTCATGTGCTGCTTATTTGTTGTTTCCTAATAGAACGTCTTCTCACCTTCACACTGGAATGCTTCCCTTGATTGTCTTGTTATGTTAATCTGTGTTTCTGTTTACCACAACGCCTGTTTAGGATACAGCAGCTCAGCTGTGATGTGACAGCCACAGTGTGTCTTTTTAAAAAGGCCAAAATTAACCGAGTGAATGTAAATTGACCTCATTCTCTGGTTTATCGTGCAAAGCTTTGTAGGAAGCAGAAATGCCAACGAACTTGAATGAATTTGTTTGTGCCTTCGGACACACCTGGACACGCCTTGACCCTGTTTTACAGCTTCCATCTGTCTGGATGTGAGTTCAAAAAGATCCAGACAGCCATGCAGGTCCCTCTCACTAAGCCCTGCATGTGGGCGTCTTGCCTGTGAAACCATGAGTGACAGAGAAGTGATGTGGGCTGTGGCTTTTATCTGGATGCTCAGCCTGAGAAAGCGTTGACTGTCTGGCACTGTGCAGTGGCTGTCAGTTAGTCAGTCTGTCCACCTGTCATTCAAAACGCAAGCAGAAAGAGCCGGATCAGACGGCACTGCGTAGCAGCAGTAATGGTGCTTTTTGTCAACTTAGCAGATATGACCCATTATACTAAAGCTATACGCTGGAGTTTGCCAGATAAACCATACTGTACGGTTGGCTTAACAATGTGTTCCCTGTCCTCCTTTAGATATAAAGGAAGACAGATACGTCTTTCTTTTCACTCCTCTACTGCCGCCTCCCAGCTGCCTTTATAGGCCTTTTTACAGCATGATTTAATGTTGGACCACTTACAGCCCACACAGTTAAAATTAGTATTTCACCTCAAGTCAGACTTGACATTGAGAGGCATATTACTCTTTTTTTGGATAAATCTTTTCAGTAGAATGACTGACTGACTCTGATTGATGCTTTAGTCCTCGCTCTACCACAGTGTACATACATACTGTGGAAGAGGATATACTGGGGGTGACAAAATAACAATTTTATGGATTCCAGGACAGCAACCTACGTCCTCAAAAATTATGCAAGAGTGGAATCAACATTTGTCTGACATAGTCTCAAAATGAATTGAACATCAATGAATGAGCTTCAAAAAGGTGTTACGGCAATAGTGTACTGTGATTTGAAATGTGGTGGATTTGGAATGTAATGTGACTGCTTCCTGGATATTTGCAAGACAATACTTGCTGTTCCGAATGTAATTTTACAGGCTATCTGTTTCCAGTCTTTATGCTACACTAAGCTGACCAGCTGCTGGCTTCATGTCTATTTTACAGAAAGTGGTATCGAATTTCCAATCTAATTCTTGGTATAGAAGAAGGAAGCACATTTCCAAAAATGTTAAACAATTTATTTAAGTCTGTTTTGATGCCTCACAGAAAATGTCCTGGTCTCTGTCTTGCGCTGTCTGTTCTCCAACCTTCCTTCCTAATTCATTACACCACAGTGTATCTTTATTAGCAAGCATCCAGCCGTCTTACCCATAGTCCCTCAGTAGTGTAAACGTGTCCCGGGGGAGTCTTCTGGTGCTGCTGGTGAGCACCTGCTTTTGATTACCCTCAAAAAAGTGCCACTAATAAGCCTCTGAATCAGGCCTCAGGAGGCATTGATGCCCTTTGGTTTTAAGCGGGGCCAGATGTAGACTAAGGCTGTCCATGCTACTGCTTGATTACATTGACCTCCTGTCTTTTTTAATGGCGGTGTGGGCGCCAACAAGCCGGCAACGTGCAGAAAAGGTCTGCAGGGTTGCTAGGTCAGATGAAAGAAATGGAATAGAGAATAAAGGTGGATTATGAGATGGGAGCATTTTATGGTTTCTATTACCAGTAAATCAGGTGTAGAATTGAGCAGAGGATGAAACATGTAATATGGGTAATCAATACAAATGATGAGTTTCTCCTTTTGCTTATCAGGTCAACAGCAGAGGATAAATGAGGGTTGAATCTGCTGAAATGAACAGTTGTTGACAGTAATTGCTGGTTATGAAGGGAAAATCTGAGTAATTGGTTCAACTGCGTAAACAGGCCCATAGAGAGATGGGGTGAAAAGGGGGACAGAGGTCACAGTGAGGGTGCCAGATCAGCATTACTTCCACAGAAAGCATGTCCTTTTAAGTAGAGCTATGAGCAAAAGAATGTCCTAAGCCCCCAACTTGGTGAGTGGTCATGAGGCTTGATTGGTTATTGGTCTTAAGCCAAAGCGTATTGGGGAGAAGGAGCAAAGGACAGGTTATGTGTGGAGGTCGTGGTAAGCTTGAGGCTGAGGCTGTAATAGGTCAGAAGTTAATCCCTGTTTGACCCACTCTCAAACTGGAGGAAAAGATTTCTCGCTACTGGTGGCTCCGTCTAGTACCGGCAGCTCACCGGAAAGCTCCGTTGGTGGAGCGGGTGGCCATATGCGGAGGTTTGGTACTCAACGCAGCAGGCCCGGGTTTGACTCCGGTCTGCGGCCCTTTGCTATATGTTCAATCTCTTTCTCCCTTTCGTTTTTTTCAGCTGACCTGATAATAAACGCTTAAAAAGGCCACACAAAAATCATCTTAAAAAAATACCTTAGTTACCTTAGTTACAGAACAAATAATTTCCAACATTTAAAGCAATAAACTTTGTAAATGTAGTTTCTGCCAACTTTTAGCTGATGTAAATAGTAGTGCAGTGTATTTGAGTGGGCATAAGGACCTCAAGCTCTCTGCATATAAATACAGTAGGTCAATATACAGTACTATGTATTTCATACTTTTTTTGGTAGGAATTGTGTACAGTATGTTCCATAAATGTGTGTGTGTGTATGTGCGTGTGTGTGTGTGTGTGTGTGTGTGTGTTCATGCAAAAAGTGAAAAGCCACTTGTCTGGCCTGAAACTGCTTGAAAAAGTGGAACTTGGACTGCCGCACCAGTTGTACATTATTTATGTTACACTTTACAGTAGTTGTTGTTTGTTGCCGAATACACTATGGGCCAGAACCAGAACTCTGAGAGTCTTGCGGGGGTTGTCTGCTGCTGACAACTCTAACTTTAGTGCGCCTTTTGCAGGCTCTCTCCTAATACTCCCTTTACTTCTTTATGGGGCTCAGAACGAAAGTGCTGCCAATCAATTGGGGATGTAGTCTGTGCCAGTGAGTCAGCCTTGAATAAAGTGATGAGCTACAGAGGTGCCAGACAAGAGAGTTGATTAGTAATTTAAAGAGAAAAGAACCAAGGTCCAAGGGGTAGAAATGGTAGAGGTCAGTCTAATAATTGAGATGAAAGTGGTGTCTTTTACGGATGGCCAGGACAGACAGACACACACACACACTCATCTCATTTATGTAAGTAATGTCTATTTATACTGTACATCACAATCTCAATTCTCAAAGGATGGAATAGAGAGTCAGTTCCAGTCAGACATTGATTGTCCAGCGGGGTGAGGTTGTGTTAATCAACTGTGAGGATGAGTGCTTCATAAAGCCGCCATGCCTCTCCCATTTCAGTCAACACCACCTTCTGTGGGTGTGTGTGAGGGTGTGTGTGTGTGTGTGTGTGTGTGTGTGTGTGTGTGGGTTTGTGTCCCATTTCCCCCATCAATCTCGATCGTTCCATGTGTCTCATTTTGCATACCGCACGGTTTTGCAATCTCTGCAATCCAACACACACAGACCACTTCAGTTGCAGTTTTGACCGCATTAAAGGCAATTAGCTGTACTTTTTTGGGGGGGAGCTATATTACATTCCAATTCAAATCAAGTCTCGTTTTGTTAAATCATAGGTTCAAAAGACATGACATCTCAGTTTAATCAAACTAGCAAATGTGTATGCTAAATGTTAATTATGTACGCCTACAGGACGTAGGCTCATCTTAAATTGGCTTAATGTTCCACTGGCAGTCCTCCAGTGTGCGGCAGGCTGGCAGCTAGTTCCATGTTCTGCAGCCAGAGGGACTGTATGTTTCATAACTCACCAGATATATATTTTACTTTGTTATTATCTGTTACATTTTTATATTCAGTCAATTTATCTCAAAATGGTCACAGAGAATGCCGCTCTCTGGGTCTTTGTTGAAGCACTAAAACCTCATTTTTATGGACGTTTGCTCCCAAAACTCCCTTTCTTTCCGTTAGAAGGCTGTGTTTGCAACCAATGTCTGTATGAACAGTGTCTTTCTCTGTTTGGGTTTTTTCTACTGACGGCCAGGTTGTAATCTTCTCCACTGTAGTTTACGTTTAGGACAAATAATGGTGTTCATTCTTTCTCTCTGAAATGTGTTCAGAGCGTAAACAGACATGCATTTGATCTTTACCCATAGGAAACATGGTCTTCAGCCTGCCACTCATGTTCCTTGTCAAAGATATACTCTGGCATACAGTACCAGCGACAAACGTGCAGGTTGAAACAATCGGGCCTGTCAGCCACTGCATATTATATAACGGCTGTGTGGAGGGTTGGATTGGAGTGTTTAATGAAAGATACATGCTGATGATTATTTCCCATGATAATTCAGTGCAGATACTGGTTGTTCTTAACAGTACGGTCAAATGGTAATGCATGCACAGCGTATGTTACTTATTTATGTTCACTGTATACATGTAGAATCCTCTCCTTGTCTTTCTTATCACCTCATTCTGTCACTCACTTTTGTCTTCCTGTTTGCTTTCCCTCTCATTTCCTTATTCTCCCTTTTCCACTCTCAGATCGGCACTGAGTGGGATGCCAAAGAACGTATGTTCAGAAACTTTGGCGGCCTGATGGGCCCCATGGACGAGACAGTAGGCATGCAGAAGTGGAATAAGGGTCCTAACATCACCGTTACAGTTGTGTGGATCGACCCCACCAATGTCATCGCCGCCACCTACGACATTCTGATCGATGCCAGCGCAGAGTTCACACACTACCGCCCGCCACTCAACCAGCCTCTGCGGCCCGGTGTGTGGAGCATCCGCATCCTGCACCACTGGAGCCCTGTGGCTGAGATGCACTTCCTCATTGCCCCGTTGGCCTATAACAAGCACCAGCCAATACGACAAGGTGAGCAAGAGATTCAAACAGCCATTTGTTGTAGCTTCATCGTAACACAAAATGACTATTGATTGAACAAATAGCCTTGCCAGACTCAACGCACTGCTGTGCTGTTCCTTAACACATAATCATTCATCAAAAAACTACTTAAGTTGTTACTCTGAATGCCAAACTTTGCTCGTCATGACAGAGGCTAATGTTTTCACTCTCACTACATTTCTCTTTCAGTTATAGTTACTGGTTCCAGTATATTGAGATTTAATTTAATCAACACATATCCAAAAAATCTTCTTCTTCTTTAAGCAATTTTTGTCCCCACATCTAAAAGTTGTATTTTACAACTTGAACAAAAAGTGAAAACACAGAAACAGTAACTGCATTGGGAAAACTTTGACCTGTATTTGTACAACTTGTTTCGTTAATTTTCTAAAACATTTTCATTATTTACTAGATTTTAGTGCGATGGGCTCTTTTTTGTCTTCCATCCAAAGTCTCCCATTTATTTATAGAACATTCTAAAGTGGATTTCTAAAAGAAACAAGTCGGTAATAATCTAACCACTGGCATTAAAGTATTATCTTAAGAAAAAAAAAAGACTGAGTATCTAAGTGATAATAACTTAATGAGATGGGTTTTTTGTTTAAATTAATAGCAATATTGTTACGGACATACTTGTTCCACCACGGATGTATCTGATTTGGTGTTTTTTTTTTAAGCTAGTTAATCACTTTGGTCAGTTGTTTTTGAATGAGCTATATAAGTAAAACTGAATACACTAATGCATACACCGTTAGCTGTTATGGTAGGCAGGAATATGGACCCAAAAGCAGAGGACAAGGAGGCAGGCAGGGGCAGGTAAACACATATTTATTAAACCAAGTCCAAGGGAAAAAACACAGGGAACGACGAGCAGGCAATTCCAAGAAATAACCAAAACAAAAGGGGTGCCAACCGGTTCGAGGGGGAGGCAATGGAAAACAGGGAGATGGAAACAGGGGAAGATCTGGAACAAAACTCACGGGAAGCCACGCAGACTGGACACATCGACAATACAGAAGGATCTGAAGAGAGACAAGGGAAGCACAGACAGTAAATGCACGAGGTAATGAGGTAACGTGAGGCAGGTGACAAGGGGGCAGGGGGTCAGGTGGAAAACATCAGGTAATCACAAGAGCGGGAAGACACAGGAAGTAAAACCAAAAACAGGACAAGACAGAAACCCGACTTCAAAATAAAACAGGAAACAGAACTTACCGACACTCAGGGGAACACAAGACCATTTAGCATTTACTGTGAAGTAACGATAGTTTGGTTAGGTGCTGTAAAATGTCTGCAAACCCACACAGAGCCTTGTTTTTGCATTGATGCCCTTTCAAATCAAGCCTCTGGGTCTCTGCAGAGCCTGGTAGTTTGTCATCAAGTCACCGTTATTAACCCAGTGAGCTGCTCATACACACTAAACAGAGTGTTAAACAACAGCGCACTTAGCCCTCTAAAAACAATGACACAATTAAATCAATCAGCCACCATGGATAAGGGGCGAGACTGCATTGTTGCGGCCTGTAAGCAACCAGTTTGCTCTGAAATCACATGAGAGTTGAGACGAAGGCTTCGGCATAATCGTGTCTTTCTCCTTTTTAATAATCTCGCTGAGCCTTTTTAATGATGGAGACAAACAACAAATAAAGTTACAGCTTTGTCTTCGACCTGAGTCTCAGCGGGCTGTTCAGAGTCTGTTGTGTAACAGTGTGAGTTAAATATTCATCTCTCGGTTTTCAGCTGATTAGGTTAATTATGCTCTGGCTTCCGAATTGATGTATTGATGTGTGGCGAAATGTCATTGTAACATACTTACTTCCATAGTGTTTTAGCTCAGTTGTAAGATTAGAAGCATCGGATTGGTTCAGTTGCCTGTTCTTCTGGATTCATTGATGATTTGTTTGTGATTCATTGATTCAAATGGTACAATATGGACTAAAAAATAGAAACACTCCTACCGTGAAGTAACACAATTCAGCTCCTGCACAAAATACCCTAAGTCAACACCTCCTTAAAGGTGCAGTAGGTGAAACTTTTAAAACTAACTAGCCTTGGTTTACATGGATTGTACATGGATTAAGGATTGGGCCTTAGTTCAATTTTAATTCAATTTTATTGAGTATCAAAGCATAACAAGAGTTATCTCAAGACACTTTACAGATTAGTAGGTCTAGACCACACTCTTTAATTTACACCATGAGAAATGGCTGACATTAAGTAGGGTTAAATCATAAACATATATATTATGATTTAAGGATACATATTTATTAGATTATTAGATAGAGGTATCTACTTTTTAAGTGGAGTTTATAGTTAGCGTGTAATAATCTTGTGAATGCCTGGCTTACTGCGGGCTGTAACGTGTGCTTTTGTCTTAGCTGTTCCATCCACCCGTCTTTAATTTACTGCCATGTCTGGCACCAGGTTTCACTCCCACTGTACATGCAGTGCCAGTAAAACATTATGACAAGGCCTTCCACCCGCATTGGAAGCAGCAGACTCATGCACACACACAGACATATCTCTACACCGATACACAACTTCATATTGTAACACTATCTGCTACCACAAAGCTACCTGGAATGGTTTGGATCACCTTTTCTGGTGGAGCGCCTTATGTCTGACTGCATTTTTTCTTTTGTCACCAGTGCATGAAAAGCACTGATGTGTGCTCAGACATGCTTAGAAAGGATGGCTAGCACCCCAGTTAGAGTACCAGTGAGGAATTTACAGCTCCAGTGGAGCTCAGGGTGGAGACAGTGTTTTAAGGGGAAGTTGTGTCTATGTTTTCTGTTTTCCTGCCGGGTTTGACCGTCATGGGAAGAAAGAATGAGGGCGCGTCTGACCGTTTCTTTAAAGTCAGCATTGCAGTGGCTTGACATACTACATCAAAGAATGGGATTTCGGGTGTCCAGTTGTACAAATCAATACATGCTAATTAGCAACCAGTTTAAGCTTTTCAAATAATAATTAGGCAAATCACGTGCTCTGCTTTGATATTTTACCATTCATGTCTCCCTTTTTTCCTTCTCTCCCCTTCCTTTCCATACAATTCCCTCCCTTGACCACTTATTATCCACTTTTCACACATCATCTATCTCCTTCTGTTTTCTCTCTTTTTTTCCTTCCCTAATGTCTCCAGAGGATACTCTGAAGCTTCACAACGGGCCAGCGAAGAACAGCTACATGGAGCAGAGTTTCCATGGCCTCAACCCGGTGCTCAACCTCCCTGTCAGCCTGGGTTACGTGGAGCAGGCCAAGAGGAACGCGGCCCTGACAGGCCCAGAGCTCGAGCGTTGGGTAGACAGCCTGGTGGGCGAGTTGTGGGAGGCTGCCGACATCTGCGCCGTGGGCCCCACGGCCTGCCCTGTGATGCAGGCCTGCCCTAAGAACCCTTGGAGCTCCCTGAGCCCAGACCCCAAATCCCAACTGGGAATGCCACGCGCAGACGGGCGCATCAGGTAGCAGCGAGGCCTCCAGCTGGACAGGAGGCCACGGTACAGGAGATCCACTGTTGATTTTTATTTATTCAAGGGGTTTGCTGCAGGTGGAGAAAGTAAAAGTGTGATTCCTCTGTCTCGGGAGAAGAGGAAAACAAAAGAAAAAGTGGATTTCCTTGGGAGGTTGGTGAGGGTGTCTGGACAGAAAACAGGCAAAATGATTTTCAGATCCTCGCAAGGGGTTTCTCCTTTTAGGGGATTATGCTGGCTTTGCTATTTCGGTTTCTCAGTGTATTTATTTTTCTTCTCATGGCTGAGTTTTACTGTGATCAAACGTTGCAATTTTCGAGCATTTACTTTGCTGCTGAATGAATTATGAAGTCAGCTTTTAAAGCCCTGCACGGGGCACAGCGGTCGACACTGGTAGCAGACAAGGTTCTGCTGCGAAAAGGCCTGAGCTACAAGACATACCCGAGGAGGGAGCCTGATACTGAATTAAATGTTCCTCCTTAAGTTTTAGTCCACATTAACAAAATAGGCGAGATCTGAGTCTCAGATACACCCAAACAGCCGAAAAAGATTGTTTTGAATCAACTTAAAAGCAGCACTATTAATAGCAAAGTTACTGTTTATGGAAAACAAATTCTTTAGCGTTATTAAAGATAATTACTTAGAAACCTTTGAGTTTCAGATAATTCAGTGGCTGAGTTTGTAAATCAGTAGAATATATTCGTAACAGCAGCCAACTGCTTCTAGTTCAGTGCCTGATCAGGATGTGGAACTGTTGTAACCATCTGCTGCAGTCTCACTTCGTAAATATGGAAATAGAGAAATGTAAATACAGAGGCCTTCTCAGAATAATTAAAACTATTTGGATTATAGTAGAAATTCAATGTAGACATTTTAGTGTTCTAAATTCAGAAATGCTTTGTTTGTGTGTGTTGTACAACAGTATTTAAAGACTTCACATAGTGTAGGTTTGTTTTTAATTAAACCCAGATGTTTGTTTTTTTTACAGTAAAAGGCACAGGGCGTCTTGGTTTTCTCACCAACATGCCTCAAACTTGAAACACAAGTATCTCAAACTGACCTTAAAATACTCATCCTCATTTTCAGCCTCATCTTTTTTACTTTCTTCATTTCAATGACACTTTATGTAGTACATGACTATACAAGACATCTCAAAGGTTGTGTGAATGAGGGTGGGGGGGTGGGGGGGGGTGTCCATGAGTCGCTATTTATTTATAAGTTTATATTAATACTGATATTTTTAGTCAGTGACTAAATAACTGCGACGCTGCCTTGGCAGCATGATAAATATTTTTTTGTATAGAAAACCGCCTTTATTTACAAAGGCTAACACCCCAAACTTTTACTGTACCTTTTTTATGGGCCGCACCTGTGTGTTAGTCAGTGTTGTCCTGTCTGAATAGATCTTCTTGTCTTGGTTTCTTACATGGCTGTTTGCCAAGTACATCACAAGAGAAAGCCACCTTGACCTGTGAGGTCAGAGTTCAGCCATTGCTAACAACCTCACCAAACAGCGAAGGTGAACAAAAATGCTTTTCCCAACCGAACACGTTGGACACCATCTGGATCGAAGAAGAAACTGTGCTTTTTCTTGCTGTTCGATGGTTCCTGTCAGTTTCAGAATGATAGTAAGTGGTATTGATCTTCATGCTGTGACAATATTGTACAATTTCAAGTGAATATTATATTGTGTCTTGATTGCAAAATCATCATTTATAAGATCAACTCTATCTAAGTACCTTTTTTTTACCATCAAGACAATCCCTGGACATTTGAGACAAGTTAATCACACGGAGGGTATCTCTGTCCCACAACACATCCACAACAAGAGGTACGCAAAGATATGTGTTTTACTTTGAAATACATTTCATCTGAAGTAAATTAGGAGCTCAATCTGTGATTGTCAACATTGTTTAGCCACCACTCGAGCCAAGTGAGTGTTTCTGCTCCGGCTAATTAAGAGACATTATTGTTCATTAATGTCAAGGTCACCTTGCCTCTATGTCGGATGTGTCAATTGCTATCACTCCTTCCCTCTCAAATCTACACTGTTTCTGTCGTTGGTTTGTAGACGACAGTTTTTTTTGTTTGTTTTTTGCTGGCCGGCTTCTGCTGCCGCCTTTTAACTTACCGTGCCACCATGCTCAGAACAACTACTTCACACAATACATAATATTATGTAAGCTCAATGACAGTTTTGGAAAAAGGTGAATTAAGTAAATGTAAATCAATGTGGAAGTCCTATTTTGCAACAAAATGATTAACAAATGACGAAGATGTACATAGGTATTTTGTATTGAAATATTGTTTCAAAGGTATTGTACGTGTAAATACAGATGTGGTAAAATGACATTGAATTATTAAGATTTTTTTTTTTCTCAAAGTGTCAATAACTGGGCACAAAGAGTGAATTGATGGTGTTTATTGATCTAAGAACATAACCTCTTTCAGTGTTTTTGGACAACTGTGTCCTATTTGCCTCTCAGAGAAAATCACATGCCAGATTGTTGTTGTTCTTGCTGGAATGTATTGTTGAGCAACTGTTGCACAAACTTCTCTGAACTGACGTTTGCCCCGTTATTTTGTTCCGGGGAGGCTCTGTGTGCCTTAGCTGACTTTTAGAACCTTCTCTGTCCATCAAAAGAAAAACCTTTACTTTATTTGTTTTTGACCTTATGTGAAGAATACCATGAGTTTGTTGAGTGATTCACTGGTACTGCAACACCAAAAAAGATGTCTGCTGTTGTATATATCATTAGGCCTTCTGTCTTCATCAGCTTTTCTTTTCTTTCTTTTTTTCTTCCCTTGGAGGGATTTTTTTTGTTGTACTTTACTGGCTTGTCTTACTTTTCTCTGACTGCTTTTTGAAAATAAAAGTCTATGGAAAAACAGCTCCAACATTAAGGCTGCTGAAGCATCTTTCCACTATTGCTCTCCTATTGCTTATTAAATACAAGTTGCTTTGGAAATATAGTCCATGTCCATTTAACTGGGTAATATACTGCATATAAGACAATATATATTTTGTATTTACTCACACAGAACATTAAACCTAAATCTTATTTTATCATTTTAATTGGTTTCAACTCCTTGTATGCTTACAAACAAGCCAGTCTTAGCAAAATATGATTTACTTACATTAAAGCTGTACAAATTAGAATGTTTATATTAACAATGGATTAAATCATGTGTAATGCCAAAGGGGTTGTTAGTGGTAGTGCTAAGAGAGACAATCCCACAGAGAATTATCATCCAACTCTGCTGTTCCCCTTATCTTTAAAGAGCATTTTAGCATCTTTCAGCTCATTGTTTTGGTTTTTACAGCCCTCAACTTTACTGTTTGGGTTCAGTTCTACGGCTCTCATTGTTTCCAGTTGTAGCAGGCAGCTGTTTTCAACAACAACAAAAACCTAATTAACTCACTGTACACTCACTGCTCAGCAGCAGATAACAGACCGACTAAGCAACTAGCTGGTGAACTAAATGAACATTTAGCAGCTAAAAGGAAGATATTTTTCACTTTTCAATACTACAAACTCAATACAGATGTTCCCTGAAGTGCAATCTCTATACGCCTCACAGTTGGAAATCATTTTGTGCTTTACCTATCACTTCATGCCTGAAGTATTTCCCTCAGTCAAACTGAGGTAGTTGAATTGTTAACTGTGGGTACAGCTAGTTGCTCCCATATGTTTTCCACCGAATTAGCTTTAACAAGTGTCCTCTCGCAGAGATTCTCACCCGACGCCCACTTCATAGCACAGCTCCCTAATATGCGGCCACAGGGAATTTCAAATGAATGATGACTTCCTATAAACATGGCAACCAAAGTCATTCTCATCACCCATAAATTCAGCTATGAAGAGCAGTTACACCTCTTTTTATTACAGCTTTTGATTTTTGATTTAATTTATTATAATTGTATCAACAATGCCTTACACATGAAAAGACATCAAAAACAATCGAGGATGAAACCCAATGAAGTCCAGCACTTATTTCCATTGTGGTCCTCAGCTTCTGAGAACAATAGCAGGGACCTGTCAATAGAGAAAGGAATTTTGTGAAAAGTATGTGCTGTTAACTCTTTGTGTGTGTGTGTGTGTGTGTGCGTGTGTGTGTCCCAGATACTCTATCACAGCACATTGTTTGACAGCTCTTGATCAAAGAAACACTACGGTGGCAACAGAGCTAATTTACGGTCCCACAAGACTTGGGACAGGCGGTCTAATTAGTCCTGACTTGCATTGCTGTGTGTGTGTGTGTGTGTGTGTGTGTGTGTGTGTGTGTGTGTGTGTGTGTGTGTGTGTGTGTGTGTGTGTGTGTGTGTGTGTGTGTGTGTGTGTGTGTTTTTCCTGAGTAAGCAAGTAAGTGAGTCACTAAGTGACAAAAGCAAAAATGCATTGCGCGCCAGTAAAGGCAGATGTAAAAGAAAAATGTGTGGCCTTGTTCACCTGTGGCAGGAGGAGCGGTATTATAATTTTTTGTTTGTTTGACTGCAATGTGAAACACTAAAAGCTATCCTGCTGATACTGAGAGGAAATGACTCGGATTAATGGCAGATAAACACCCTGATGATCATTTTCAGCTTTTAACTCTAGCTCAATGACAAATACTGCCTGATTAATTAGCACCCCTGACTCAGAGAGAGATTGTACCAACAGAGATAATATGCATCTCTCTTCTGCGGCCATCTGCACTCGAGAGTTTTGTCACCACTGAATACATTTACAATGAAAATTACTTTCTGATAACCTATTTATTTTACGCCTGCATCACACTATTGTTAAGTGATAATAATGTGTGAGATGTATGGTTTTACTTACTACACTACTACCCTAATGCATTTCAATGTTCGAATTTGATTTGTTGTGAATATAAAAAACAATGTCTACATAAAAAAGAAAAATACGATTCTCTCCAAATTAGTAAAATTATAGGTCTAATATTTTTCTTATATCAACAAATACCATAAAAAGCAGGCTATTTTGTTTGATATAACTGTAACAGTATGTGTCATTATTAAAGGAGATTGGGGTTTTTATCTATAAAGGCACTGAAGTACTATACCGTCAGGGCACCAGATCTCGTCAACAGTAAAAACTGAAAATGTGGTTGTATCAATTTGACGTGACAATACCTAAATTCTGTCATGTAGATCAATCATTAAGCACCATGCAAACCAGTTCAAACTGCATTCTGCTCTGGACTTTAGAAAAACTCTGGTGTGCTGCCTTTCTTATGCAAAATGTCTTGCAAAATATGTTTGTCCATGCCCTCTGGAATGACACTGGAAATATCATGGTCTATAGCAGGGGTCTTCAACGTTTTCCAGGCCAAGGACCCCCAAACTGATGGCGAGATGGAGCGGGGACCCCCTAATTATATACATTGTGTGCATTGACGACTGAAAGACATCTTCTGCATTTATCTGTTTACTACAGTGTGTTAAATTCATGTTAATGTGTATTTAAAGACATTTCAACTAGTGGAAAAAATATAAATATCAAAAAAAGTCTAATCAACCAAAACTTTCGCGACCCCCATGCAGTACCTCCGCGGACCCCCTAGGGGTCGCGGAGCCCCTGTTGAAGACCCCTGGTCTATAGGTAAGAATAAGTACTTTGTTAAGGTTAGGGAAACATTGTGGTTTAGGTTCAAATGAGCTTACTTGATTAACTACTTGGTTTCAACAACACAACGCAATTAAGAAAACTAATCCTGCCTTTCAGACATTAAAAACTGGCCAAACCTTTAAACTATCTACCGTTAAATCCAGATCAATCAGAAGCTATTATCATTGGTCCTGACGTCGCATTCTTCTCGGGAGGAGAACCTGGTTTTATGCGATGCCGTCTCCTTACTCCTTTAAAAGATCCTTTTGTTACCTCTGATTTTCTTTCAGCTTTTATCCCTCATCCTCTTTCCTGCAGTTCTGAGATACTTAGCATCAAGATGTTTTACATGTGACATAGATTTTAAGGTAAATTCCACAAGAAACATTTGGATATGTTCAGGATTTTTGCAAAGTTTGCCATGATTAAAACAAACCTCATATTGATGTCTACATTGTTGTGTAAAGAGAAGTACTTCCGCTCTTGGTTGTGGATGAGATAGTAAAGAAATATGGTTCTGCCTGTGTACAATGCCTACTATGTTGGTCAACAAAGTTTGTGTTTCCACAACATGGTTCATTGAGAACAGGAAAATTGACAGGTCCGCCGCTACTCTCTGTTCTTTTAAATCAAGGCTGAAGGCCTTTCTTCTTGACGTTGCCTTTCTTTAAATAGTTGTTGATTTCCTATAATGAAGTTGCGTTGATAAAATTACATAACAATCTTATTTGCTTTCATATTTTTGGGCTGTTTTTAACTGCTCTTTAGTGTTTAATTTCTTACACTGCCCTTTTATTCTCGTATTTTATCTGTTTTTAATTCCTTAATCGTTTTTAACTGCTCTTTAATGTTTTATGTTAAGCACTTTGAATTGTCTTTTTGCTGAAATGTGCTATGCATTTAAAGCTGCCTTGCTTTGCCTTACATTATGGCTGGCAAAACTTTTCTCCAGACACTTATCTTCAAACCAAGCCAGCATCCTCATGGTACAAAATACGCAAAATATCAAAGATTTGTAACACAAAAAAATTGTATTTTCAATATTTAAACAAAGACTATGTAGCTAATGTTCATTTTAAAGAACTGCAAAGGAGCCTTCTGCTTCTGTGAAAAATCAGATGAAAGTCATTCAAACAAGACAATCTAAAACTGAAAATGTTTCATGTGGAGAACGTATCTTTAATATTGTTGTTTAGTGTGCCAAATGAAATCGAGCTGATTGTTCATCAGAACTTCATCCGAATCAGAATTAGAATTAAAAAAGGTTTATTGGCAGCTAAGTAACACTTACTAGGAATTTGTTTTGGTTTGGTGCATAGGTATAAACATAATTACATTAATGTGAAATGAATAACAATGAATACAGAAACAAATAATACATACACATAACTAAAAAATATAAAAAAAGGCTGCATGGATTAGTGCAGCATGTGCAAAAGATATCTGAGGGATGTGCAAAGTTCAAGAAAATATCTTACATTATAAGCGTTCTTCAGAAAACAGAGACGTTTATATTGGATAACATTATTCTAACTCTAGCACAGACATTGTGATTTTCTTGTTGTCCAGACTGCGAAAAGCCACATTGCATTTGGAAACAATGAAGACTTTATAAGTAAAACTTGTGGCCGTCTGACCGTGATGTTGGCAGCCAAGTCAGGTGTCAATCCAATCCGTCTGGCCACTGCTGCCAGTTGGCCTGCATGCTCACAGATGGCTGATTTTTTTATGCTTTTCCATGTTTTAAGGTCCACATTTAACCAGCACACGCAGATCTGACTTAATATTACAACTTGTCTTTTGGTCATGCAATGCTTTGTAATTACATTCGACAGGGTGTTGCTAATTAATTACACTATACATTAACTTATAAAAATGTATTTACAATGGTTATATAGTTAACTATTTTGTGTTAACTATTGTGTTTATACAGTTAGTACTTGCATATTTACATGTTTCATTATTTACATCAGCAGTTAAGAATCTACCTCTCTTGAACTAGGCTCTGGTTCTTTGACTCTATTATCCTATGTTCTAAAGTGAGACTGTTAGACTCTCTAGTAGCAGATAATTCTTTGGTTTTTCTTTAGTGAAACGAGGATGATTATTTTTGTTATAGGGGGAGGGAATGTAAGATTTATTTTTTATTCATATCTTTAAGTTAATCTACAAAAAAATATATTTACAATGTTCATACAGCTTAATGTTTACATGTACGTATTTAAACTGTCAGTACTTGCATTTTTACATGTTTGAAAACAAACAGCAGCAGTGGATATACCTGAGTCTAATGTTGTGTTCCATACACAATTTTTAGCCCGTAAGTTACGACGTCAAGGCTCACAACTTGGTAGCCTTCCAGGCAAAGTCCCAACAAATCCTTCTAGCTAGTATTAGCTAGCAGCTACCTGATGGTAATATTAGCTAGCGCTAGTTGATACTAGCGATTTCTAGTCTGCAAAATATTTTAAAAACATTACCTGTAGTAGTACACAATTGTATGTGTAATTTTGATGAGTATATGCGGAATTACTTTAAGTTGCCTATTTATGTCTATGCCTCGCTGTTAAACCCCGGCGTCTGTACAGCATCAACAGGGGACGCCAATGTTTTTTATGTGTGTGTGAGACATCAAAAACTAACTGGGAGTACAACTATCTGGTATTAGTTCACGGGTAGTAACTTATGGGTTTGACTGAAGTTCCAGGGCAATTTCATGGGTAGAAGGTTGTGAAAACATGGGTTGCCTGGAACGCAGCATCAGTTCTGCTAGCGTCTGATTGGTTGGTTCAGCTACATGTGATTAAGTAAAAGGAGGAAGTTTTCTTGTGGGGGACCTGATGAAGTCAGAAGAACCAAGGGGGTAAGCGAGCCTTCGCAAAGCATAGCTCCTACGGAGCCATTTTGATGCTAATAAGCCATCAACTGTCGTTAGCATTCCATGGACTGCCATTCATTTTGGAATTTAAAGTCCATTGTTTATTTCCAAAGAAACACGACAATGTATAAAAGGGTCCATTACCTTGTATCTCATGTTATGGCCCCGTGGCAGGCATTTTTGTGAAAAAGGCAATTGCGTCATGACCACGTGACTTGCTGTCGCACAGTCGACAAATAACAGTACTGTCAGGAGAAGCTCGCAAGCAATCAGGGGGGCGTGGAAACGTTATACAGTCAAGGGAGAAGCCCATGGAGACGTTTTAATGGACTGGAAATACTTCGGTATGTGACAAGTGAATTCATATGAAGTAGCTTTTATCCACGAACAGATTTCTCTTGGCACAGCTACAAGAAGACTTACAACTTTCAGACAGGTCAGCTCAGTTTGGGCCTGCGCAGTTACGCTCAGCCATCACCGAGAAAGTGCTTCTAATAAACTTCCCTGGTCTCCGTCAAAGTCTACGGCGTGGCTGTGTCCATTAATTTTACTGTCTATGGGAAGAACAGTAAAGTGCTGCTTAACGAAGTTATCTGTCTCCATCCAGCTTTTTCTTCTTATTTAGAGTGGCACAACCACCATATGTCCAACCCTCATGTTACAGAATTAACAAAACACAGTTACAAGAAGTCCTGTAACTATATTATACTACATTAATAGCATGTACAATGTGTATATTTTCTTGTATTTTTACATAAAAATGCCATTGTATTTATCTCCTGAAAATGTTCACATTACAGTCTCTAAAGAAAAAAAAAGTGTTGCACACTCGGGTTCAATGTGCATCTTTCTACTTTATTTAGGTGAGGTTTTGGTCCTTCAGAATCAAAAAAAGTCCATCAAAGTCAGACACATGCACTGAAGTCATATAGACCACACCTAGTCACATCACAATCTTTAACAACCTCCCTCAATCACAAACACCCTGAAGCTTTTAAAAGTGACAAGTGCATTATGCCGTGAATGCCCCCAAACTTAGTTTCCTTTTCCCATGACACTATTTATGCATGCAGTTTAAAGAATTTGTGAGAGCTCAAGGCTATATATTCTTTCATCAGCGACACAGAATATGCGATCAGCTTCACTGATTTTCTTCTTGGTGTTTGTTATGGTCCAACCCGACTATTATGCTCTTTTGAACGGTTCCTCCTTGCCACATTCATCAGAACCATTGACAATGTTGTTTCCTTGCGACTTTTAAAAAATCTACACTGTGGCCAGTGAACCACTCAAGCTGAGATGACAATCGATCTGAAACTGTGGGTTGGGGAAACTACCATTTGAAACCACTATCACCAGCCACTAAAAGATTTAAACGAGATGGAAATGGTTAGACTTTGATCACCAGCTGGCTGCTAATGACACTTATCTCTCCTATCTCTTCTCTAGTGGACAGAATAATGACATCATTTTCTAGGGACAACATGCCCCCGCTGCTCTGTGGCGTGCAGCACGCACATCCACTAGAAAACACTACAAAAAGATCCTTAACAGTCAAATCCAATTCGAAGCGCCGCTATGCTGCACAGCTCCAACTTATACTGCCGGGTCAATTTATTTCCAGTCAGGCAGAAGAAAGGTAGTATACGCTTGTGAGCTGGAGTGGGTGCTAAATATTAAATATTTTAACAACAGCTCAGTGACAACAACAAAGAGAACGAGCAGGCAGGAAATGCAGCAGGGCTTGGTGCTTGACGCTGTGGGAGCAGCAGTGAGGGTTGACAGGTTGGTGCCAGTGGTACGTGAGGAAGGGTCTGAAAACCAGCACAAAAACACAAATCCGATAGTGTAATCCCCCCTGTTTACCTATCATGCAACCAGAGTATGCCCCGGGTGTCCTAGGAAGTTCAACTGGGCTGGAAATTTGACCCTTACACACACTTGTGTAGATCACACATGTCTCTGTATCTTCACAGTAACCCAAAGAGACCAGCTTGTACCACTTTCAATGTCAAGGAAAGAAAGGAACCATATTTTTCTTTAGCATTGATCTCCTGGATGTGTTTTCCAACCCATGTATTGTTGGTGATTTGAAGTCTCAAAGCACAGTTATTACTTTACACACCAGTGATGGCAAGCTGCAGCATGATTCTCTGTGCATGCCATACAACAGGAATAAGTCTGTCTCTGAACAGTGCTGACAGACAGATATATTATGCAGGATATTATGTAATATCACGCTGTCCTTAACATTTATGAACTGTTACATTTGGGTTATTTCCAGGCTGGGAACAAATGACATCATGCTGGGGAACATTTCCATATAAAACTGAAACTCCATTGACAAGTAAGTAATGACTTCACAGTTGGAGTTTATCAGCCAAGTTTGCTGGCCTAGAGTCACAACTTGCTCCAAAAAGAATTGCTGTCACTCTCTGTCTGTCTTGCTCCATCACCCACTCCCCACATACACACACATGCCGGCTTGAGGCACACATCAGCGCACTAGTAAACAAAGAGTTTTGCTATTGGCCCCATCGGAAACCACACCGTCCCCGGCGTTCTGCCGGTGAAATGTTCCTCGATGCAAAGAAACACGTTCAACCCCGACGCAGAACTAGAGACGACGAAGAGTTTACGCACAACCATAAAACGGCTTTAAGGAGGCACTGACAAACTGCCTGCAGATATGACCTGTTGTGTTGTTTAGGTTTGCGGACTTTTTGTTCATTACACACTATCTAGTGATCTGTCCTCATGTAACTTATCACGTTCAACTACACACTGTAGTCCTGGATTATTCAGGGACTACTTGTTGGATTTTGATCTGTTTTTGTCCTAAATCTTTATCTACTCAAGACCACCTCTATCCGATGCCCAATTGGATACATGACTGTGTTCAAACTAGTCAAACTGAGAAAAGGAGTTTGTGTCTATGCTTACTGTAGTGGACGCCTAGCAATACAAAAATATACTTTAAAATCGAAATTCAACACACCTGTAAAAACCAAGTTGCCTCTTAATAAACTGAAACAACTGTACAGGAAAAAGGATAAGGGGAAGTTTTTTTTAACTGCCTTTACTCTAAAACAAATCAGACACTTTTCTGTTGAATTAACACATTAAGATAATTCAGTCCAAGCCTAACGCAGCAATCGATTCACTCAGAGCCAAGAGCCTGGGGTCGATTTTAAAATGCTGATCAGCTTTGTGTTCAAATTAAGATGTACAGTGGAAATAAGTCAGGAGGGAGACAGAGAGAGACAGGGAAGGTGTGCGTGTGTGTGTGTGTGTGTGTGTGTGTGTGTGTGTGTGTGTGTGTGTGTGTGTGTGTGTGTGTGCGCGTGTGTGTGTGTGTGTGTGATTGTGTGAAAGAGACAGAGACAAGGAGACAGCTCCCAGCAGAACTCTAAAACAACAGCGTGTCTTGCTGACGGATGATACTCAGAGGCCGGCTGGCCAGCCATGCGAACAACCCATTCCCTCCTGAACAACCCGTCACAGAACAGGATCCGCATCAGCAGTGCACAAGAGGAGAAGAGAGAAAAGAGAGATGGGAAAAGAGGGGAAGGTCAGAAGAGGAGAGAGAAAAGGGTACAAGAGAAGTAGGTGAGAAGGGAGGAGATGGAACCATGAGGGAAAGACGTAGATCATGAGGGGAGAAATACGAGAGGTAGGGAGGCCTAGTGAATCAAAGAGGAGGCCAGGGAGATTTCAAACGGGCAGTTAAGCTGAGTTTCTCAATTATTTATTTGGAAATCAATACAACCCCCATGCAGCAGCAGTGAGGGAGGTTAAAGAAAAAACGATGATGATAGAATTTCAACTGATTTCATTTTTAATTTGTGATCAATTATTTAGTTCTGGATGCTTGTGATTTCCAAGCAGCCTTAACTGGACTTTCTGGGCCACAGTTGTTTTGTTTTTGAGGAAAGGGCATGCATGAGTTTGTACTCCTTATAAAGGAGAATAGTAAGGGAAAGAGATGAATAAACACACGCATCTTACTTCGCTTGTCTCTGAATTGAGCAAACGAAACCTATGTCTATTTCTCACATAACGCAACTTTTATGACCACAGTAATCATGACTAAATAATCTTTCTAACTTTCTTTAAATGATCTAAATACTGCTACAGCATTACGTTTTACTTATGAAAAACATTTTAACGTGTATGGCTAACTCTACATAGTAACAGACACAGTGATAATGGCATACAGTATATGAATGTAACAGTGACTAGCCTAAATGTTTAGACTTGCTTTGCCGGACCTTCCTCCGGCAATAGTAAAATCGTAGTAGCAGTAAATCGTGCTCTGGTGTATTGGCTTTTTTTTTAACCAATCACAATTTTTATCTTGCTAAGCGCCGCCTCACGGAGCCACCAGGCCTCTCCAAAATAGCCTCGAAAAGAAACTTGTTTTGGTGGAACATTGCAGTGTACATTCAAAAGTTGCTTTGGTTGTGCAACAGAAAACTCAGATTTGACAGATAGTCTAGCTAGCTGTCTGGATTTACCCTGCAGAGATCTGAAGAGCAGTCAACCATAGTCCTCAGAAATCTACCAGAGTTTAAAATGCCTACACAAAGAAAGAGGAAGGTAACGGACATACGGGCAAAAAGACCGTGATCTGGCAGAATTTCCAGCAGCAGCTGAGCATTCCTGGAAGTGGAACGTCGTATAGAATACACAGAGTCTAAACACTCGGACTCAGTCGGGAACACGAAGACTCCTGCAGCTAGCTTAAATACCAACAGTTTACAACACTTTTCCCTAAAGGTATCTACATAAGAGTGTTGTGACACAATCATGACACATGAACCCAAACCCTAACCATAACTTGTCATGAAAAAACCAAATGACACTCACTAAAAGAAGTGTTATGTCGTGAACATTTATGACTTGTTAACAATGTTTATGACAGTGTCATGTCACTATTATGTAGATACCTTAAAGTAAAGTGTAACCCATTTTTGTCTCACTGGCTGCATGTTCAAAACAATGACCACTACTAATACATATTTACAACAGAAATTGAATTGCATGTCCTGAGAATACAACAATAATTGAGACAAGACTGACATTAGCTTTTCTCCAAATGTATCATTTTTGTCTGAGAATACATAATTATTATTTGTCACACATGTGGCCTGGGTGGTCAGACTGTCCTCATTTCTGTTTAATTAAAAAGTTAAAGCTAGGCTGAGAATTAACAGACAAAACCACATGTGTTGTGTGAGGAATGTGTTCTTAAATGACCTGCCTGGATTAAGGAGAGGGTTGTAAAAAAAGAAAATGGTTGTAAAAAGTAACATTAAAAATAAGTCATGTACTTACCTTCCAGAGTGCACTCTTCCTCTCATTTATAATGTGTAGCTGTTAAGTTGTAAGGCTTGGAAAGCTGCTGACTGGTATAACAAGAAAGATTACACATGACGTGAGGGCAATAGCCTTTTGTTTGTGATCAGATATGAGATCAACCCATTAAACCCCCTGACTCATCAGGTCCCCGCAGCTTCCTCTATTCCATTATGTGTTGTGGTCAGAGGGATCGAGGGATAGATCTCTTAAATGTCATAAAGACTGATGGCGGGTGTGTTAAAGTGTGGTGACATTACTGCCTCTACTCTCCCTCTTTTTAGTCAGGCTTGTCTGCCTTCCGCACTGACATTTCGCCGGCCGTGTTGACGTGGGACTTGCCGGCCAAAATGCCACTCCAAGATTTATAGCTTTGAACGCTGGCTGGTGGAGCAGAGAGAAGGTGTGTGCAACCAGGTAGACAGAGGTAGTGAACTAATGAATTTGAGCATTCGTTGGTTCTCCAGCTTCTCCCTTTCTTTTTTTTAACTTTCATTTCCTCCTCCTCCTTCCCACTTTCATCTCCTCTGTACTGTAGAATTCTCCTCCCCTCCACTCTGGCTTCTTTGTCTTTTCAAAAAAATCGATTTTCTCCTCATCTCCTCTTTTATGTACATGTTTTAATGGGAGAGAACATTTGCATTTTATGTTTATCTTTTCCCATAAATTGTTTTTAATAGATTTTTTATGCTTTCACATTTTTTCATATGAAAAGTCAACATTAAAATCCCAGAGGATAAAAACACAATCAAATCTGAAGGCTTATTTTCCATCGCCGTCTCACTTGTCTTCTATTGTCTGCTTTTTCTTTTGAACTGACTATTTTCTTACTTTTCAGATTGTCTTCTCCATCTTTTCAAGAGCTATTCTCTCCATGACCAGATGGCCAAAATTGTCCTTGCAGTAATACTGTAGTTTTGGTAATAGTCTCATTGTAAGTAATTAAAGTTGTGATGTTAGCCGCTTGATTGTGTTTTTGCCTCCAAAGTTGCCTTCCAGCCAGCTAACCCTAACCATAACCAATGCCGCGCTGCCTGAAAGGAGACATTGGGGGCAAAAAACACCAAACACCACGTTAGGCCTGTTCATTCCCTGAAGAGAAACACAAACCATATGACAGGAAAATCTAAAGCCTACGCTTGCAGTGCAACTTTTCTTCTGCTTTACACACCATTTTCCCCCTCATTAAAAGAGCCTTGTAACATTCCTGGTTGGCAAAATGAGATTCAATGAAAAGAGAACAGTCAGAGGGGGGAAATGTTTCTAAATGCAGGGTAGAAGAGTAAGAAACATGCACATAACAGTGCAACTATTTCAATGGTTCAATGTCATGGACGTGTACCATATACAGTAACTCTGCATGGTGATTTCCTGGAAGACATCCAGTCACATCTCAAGGGCATTGTTATTCCTTTCTTTATGGGTTGCATTAAAAACGTCCTTTCTCTCCCGCTGCACCCCAGTACACGGTGTGCGACCCACATAAAACAGTCAAAAGGCCGCCCAGCCTATGTGCTTACTGTTTGTACACACATCATATGTCACACTGCACTTGAGTGTCATTATCGTATGGTGGGGACATCAACTTCCTCCGCGGGAGCAGTTCTGCTGTATAATGTGCGGGATGCATCATCCCTCAGCCGCAGCACCAAACTCCAACCACCATCATCTCTCAGTGTGAAGGAGTGATCTGTCATGCTGGCAAGGTGGCACGCTGAGTCCCCCCAAAACATGCACTGTGAATGGTTTCTCTTTATGTAATGAACCACAGCTCACTGACGCCATTTGTGACTGCTTGCGCTGACTATATTTATCATGTAACATCATTGTATTTCCACATTCCTTTTTCCAAGATGCACGTTTTTAGGAGCTGAGACTCAGCCTTGGTGTAACACGGATGAAAATGCATTTCTGACACGTATAAATGAGACTTGGAACGATTTTATGAGCGGAGTGGGTCACACGGACTACATGCAATCCTACAATATCTAAAAACCTGGAAACAATTACAGAAAATGGAAACACAAGGTTTTCAAGAGACATCATTGTATTGTACTGTGAAGAGAGATTTTTCCCCACAGCTGCAACCACGCTGTGCACCGCTGCAGCATGAATGCACACACTAATCACATGCTAAATGAGAGTATTGGCTACAATTCATTCTCTATAGGTGTAGAATATTACTTTCTATCTTTATTTCTGAGTTGCACCTGTTACCACATCCCACATTGATGTAAACATAAAACATGAGCTCGCAGATTGGTTTGGTTCCCAGGCTTATATGACACACTAATAAAATACAATGCAGTATTAATATTCAACTACCTAAATGTATATAAAACAGGAAATAATTGCTAATCTGCTCTAAAATGCTATTTCTATGTATCAACAACGTTTTAATGTTATGTAAAACATATCAAAGGGGGCATTTCTCTGCAGCATGAGAACTTTTTATACTTTATGTAGGCTACATTTTACTGAAAACACTTTCAAGTAAAGTAAAACACCACCTAAACAATAATTCCATTTTTTCCGTGGCCTAGGAAAAGTCAATCAATATTTGTGAACAAGCCAGAAACTTCAACTTGTGATGACATCAAGTATAAAGTCTGGAGCTGCGTTTGAGACAATGAAGGGGAGACGGATTTTGTTTGTTGTGTTTTTTATACCCCAGTGAGCTTTATTCTGTTCTATAGTGTTCTCAGTTCGGAAACTGAAAATGTGTCCATATACTCAGAACATTCCCCTGGATGCTCTCAGTGTCATTTATAATATGTATGGCAAACTTGTAATGGATCATTTTTTGTATTGTTGCACTGGTACTTTTTTGTTAATGTACTTCTTCCACCACTGCTGTTTTCAGTCAATATGTGGAATGGAGTTCCGACACATTTTAAGTTTCTGAAGGTTATGATAAGACTTCATTTTAATGTTGGAATACCTGAATTATCCAATTTAAAGTAGTTCCCATTCACATCTCCTTTTTCTTATATGCTCCATTACCAGGTCATCTTTTGTCCTTGGTCCAACTCAGCACAGCCCACTGCAGAAGGCTTGTAAGTAAGACAGACCAGCATCATATCTGCTTCAATCCCTGTGTGGTTTCTTCC
>NC_048408.1:24324754-24347135 GCF_013103735.1 Etheostoma cragini
TTCTCTCTCGACCAGCCTTTCAGTACTGCCTGGTCTCGAGGCTCCCAGGCCCGGCCAGTCATGATGAATGTGGAACAGGGCTCAACCCAGGCTCCTGCCATTACCCCGTGACAATTTATTACCCTTTATCTGTAGGCACAATTAACCCAAGCCCAGGAAATAGGGACTTATCAGTCCTTCATTAACAGGACCTGCCCATGTCCCCATCCCTCTCTGTCACCTGACACACACACATCTCAGTCTGTGTGGGCATTCAGTTTCTCTTTGGACATAGCTTGCAGTTTCTTTCACCATCTCTATTACAACAATTGTGACTCTCTTTCTCTCTCTCTCTCTATCTCAAACACACACACACTCTTTCTCTTTATCTCTGTCCTTTACACGTCCTTCTGTTTTCTATCACACACACATATTTGACTTTTTTTAATTTTTGTGCATGATGACATTATAGTGCTCTGATCTGTGTTTCTATGATCCATTATTTTTCACACAATTGGCTAAAAAAGAAAAGTCCTTGCTGTGGACTATGTTTTCTTTGGAACTCCTTTCTACTGAAGAAACGATTCTCATGAAATTCAATGATAGTGTGTTCTGGGGATTATCCAGAGTTAGAGACACTGTTTCTGAAAACAGATGTTGCTTTGGATTTTTTTTTTGAGTGCTGTGAGCATAAGAGACCAAATCCATCTCAACTGTATTGGGCATGTGTGTAGAGGCAGAAATCTCAAAGCCTGGGCAAATTAAACAAACTAGAGGTAAGTGGGCAAATCTAATATATTTTTGCTCATATTATTTGTTATTGGGGGGGTCATCAACTTGTAGTCATAAACTTACAGAGAATTATCACTTGAATCAAAGGTGTTATATCACTGTTGTGTTAACCACTCTTGTTGACTGTCCCCATGAGACCGAACAAATCAGTTATTGCATTTTTAAGTATTTCTCTTTGAACTTAATGACTAAATAATGAGGTCCATCACCTTGTTAGTAATCCGTTTATCTTTAGCGCTGTCTGTGGGGAATTTTCTGCCTGTCTTTAAATCCTGTGGTTATCCAACCCGGTCTCACGCCAGCTTGTAAATTGGTCACGTTATTTTGATTTATTGATTTGTGTGCCCACAATAACGGGACGGTTGTGGTTAGGAAAAAAAGAACAGGGAAAGGAAACGTCACACGCAGGACATGGTAACAAAAACGGTAGGGGTGTGGTTAGAAAGAGAATAACACGGAAAGGAACTGCGACACACAGGACCCAAGCCCCGGTCACTGGGGTAGAAGTCCTGTTTCAGCCCTTTTTAATTCCACTAGCCACAGTAATTGTTCTGTGATCGCAAAATACACTTCCCATTAAAATATACATTACTTCAAAATTCTTAATCAACACAAGAAATCAACACACAAAAATAACGACATTAACATGACCTGAACACAAATCAACAGATGAAATAACCTGACCATTTCACGAACTGCCATGAGACCGAGCTGGGTTAAGGACTGAGTCCTGCTGATGGTGGTTTTTGTCACGGATCTTTCTCCGACAAGGTGTAATATTCCCACATGGCCAACATTTTTTTTTACTGTAAACAAACCACACTTGCGCAAGGCAGCCTTTGACCTTTTACGTCATTTGTCATGCTAGTGTTGTGTCCAGTCAGTGGCTTTTTCTCCAGTAAGCAGTTGCAGTAAAAGCATATGCTAACAGACTGTAAAAAAAAAACACATAAACATCGACCATTGGTAAATGCCATCTTATTTTCCAATGGGTGGATGGGCGTCACAGAGGCTAATATTGGCCAATGTTCTACCAATGTTTCGCAAATAAATCATTGCATCCCTAATCATAATGCATCTGTGCTGTGATCATATTTTCATTTAAATATGGCTGAGCCCTGGTTGATGAAGGGAAGTATGTGACAACCCTTTTCCCACTTGAGCCTTGCCCACTCCAAACCAGCGAGAAGAGCACAAAGAAAAACAAGAACACAGAAAACTCTCACATAGAACAACAAAACCTGTTCAGACTGCAACAGAAACATTTGTGTTTATGTGGAGCTCCATTGCTCACAGTAAGAAGCTGATTGAGAAAATAGTTGTGCAGGGCATTTAGGATGAGAAAAAGATATGAGGAAATGACATTTTAGCAACATCGCAATACTATAATAACCAGAATCCTAGATGATATATAGCCTCGCTCCACAGAACAGAAAATATATATCAGTATATTGCCCTCGGTTTCACAGGTACATTGCACTAGCATAATCTGTAGGAGTCCCTTTGTATAAATGATGGGACTAATCTTGCCCAAATTGTTCATGCATGTCAAGGGGATATCCTCCTAGTGTGCATCCAGGCATCAGACAATAGCCTACTATGTACACCACAGGGTAGAATGCCATTCAGGCTTATTCAAAGCTAATCAGTGCCAGCCTATGAGCAATTGCTATTGGCACCCGCAGCTGGTGACTGCTGACATTTTAGGCTGCGCTGTTCAACTGCAAAATGGAGGAACTTTATAAAAGACACAGTCAATCAGGTAAGCCAGCTCTCCTGCAGTCTGCGGCCTGCCTAGGCTTTGCTGAACAACGTGGTCTCTGCAGTCACATATACTGCTGCTTGTAAATATTAAGTACGAGTATGAGTGGACTAATGAATGCAGGCCCTGTCCAGTTTGGCAGGAACAGGAGGATGATGACAGCCAGGCTTAATAATATGGACATTTAGGGGAGCTGTTACGTATTTGTGTGTGTGGGTGTGAACCTGGGAGGATTTCGTCGCAGCTTCACACCCTTATGAAGTGAACCAAACTAACTTCATGTGTTACATAAACCAGATATGATCAATGATTTATAAAAATCTGGCTCCTTATCTGTCTTGAAATCTCCATATGTCGACATACATTAGAGTCACATACAGTAGACCTATCTAAATCCGTCTCGACAATGATAACTCTCCCCGTTTAAGCTGGTGGAAGCTGATCGAAAAGCCATGGGGTCCACTTGGGAGAGGACTTTTGAGATGCAGAGAAGAATCGGAAAAGCCAAGACTCCTGCTGCTAACTGATAACACCATAAACAAATAGTCCCAGTTATACATCCCTCTTGCCTTCCTCTCTGCATCATATATTCCACTCTATGTGCTGTACAAAATGAATGAGGTTGAGTGCGTATATTTCAAAAGGTTGAAAGGAGTCTGCCCATGCACCTGTAGCCTCAAATAGACCTGTTTTGCTGCATAGAGAAATCTATTCAATAAAAATGGTATTACCTACTCCTCTTGTTATCTTCTCTCTGTAGACTGCAGACAGAGACAGACAAGGATCTAAGATAGCAGGCAGTCAGTCATTTTGGATAAATGGATGAATTCAGCAAGAAGCACATTTAACCCCAAAAGGACCCAGAGCAGCAACTTGTTATTAAAACAGAATTGTTTTCCTAAAAGAGATGTAGGTTTGGTAAAGATACAGCAATTGTAGGCATATGTAACGTGGAAATTATTTCGACAATTGTTTGAATCCACACTACACAAATCATCTTTTTATATCAGAAAGTTCCGCATACATTCTGGCAGTTTTTCTTTTTTGTTGTAAACCAAAATTGAAACACTATTGTCAGAACAAATAAAAAATAAAAAACAGGATGGTTTGTGCAAATTCCTTTTTGTCATAATTCAATTCACACTTTATAATTTACAAGGACCCAACAGGTCTAGTTTTTCCCTCCAGAGCAAGCAACAGTGCAACAGTGGCAAGGAAAAACTCCCTTTTAGGAAGAAACCTCGTCAGACCCAGGCTCCTGGTTGGCGGTGTCTGACGGGCCGGTTGGGGTTGAACTGAATGGTGGCATTAACAGTCACAGTGAAAGATGATGGAACAGTGAAATAGTAGTTTGTAGTAGTTCATGGTATAGCAGGGCACTGCACAGCATTGCAGGGCACAGCAGTACGTACCAGGGCACCGCAGAGCGTAGCATGATGTAACAGGGCATGGCAGGACGTGTAGCAGGACCACAGTGACAGTTGCAACCAAAATTTTGGAGCTACCCTGATCCAAGGAAACATGCTGGGGGAGAAAAGAACATAAGGCCTGCTAGTCTAAAAGACCACATAAATTATTCCCTTTGGCTTCCAAGTCAATGTTCTGCAGCCACACCTTAAGATGTAGCAGGCTATGATTATGTTAATATTATGATGTTTACTCATGTCATGAAAGTAGGTATTTGCTATGTGTGAATAAATTGTTAAATTGGATGCTCTTCACTTGCGTAACATAGGTGCGGTCTATAAGACACTGGAGTGTAGAGCCAGAAGGAAGATGTCGGACATCTCATGGTGAGTAGCTGTGCTCTCCATGGTTGAGGCTTATACAATCTCATGCAGTCAACTCCTAAAACAGTATTGTTCTCACAGCAGCCAGCAGGCTATAACAAAGTGTTCGGTCATAATTTAGACCACATAGCCTACATTAGGAAATGTCTGATGTGAGCAGCCGGAGCTGCTAAGAAGCTGACAGCAGAATTACAGCAGAAGGACATGCAGGTTTGACGCTGAGCTGAGGGTTTAAAATGACAAAATGATACAGTGATAAAGTTGCAGTGTGATTTTATTTTTATTTTTTTATTTTAAACTGGACTGGTCACACAACACTGGCGCCCTCTTTAGGAACGGAAAGAGCAGACTGTTTTTCCTAAGAAGAACCAGATCCTTCAGTGTGTGTGCAACAGGCTCCTGGAGACCTTTCATCAATCTGTATCAGCCCGTGCACTATTCATTGCTGTGGTTTTCCAGGTGACATCAAGGCTGGTGAGGCCAGCAGACCTAACAAGCTGGTGAGGAATGCATGTGGTCAGAGGATGGGCAAAATGAAAGCCATCCTAGACAACCCTCCTCATTTCCTCCGTGATGAACCGTGGCAGATGGGCAGTTCATTCAGCCACTGGATCATCCCACCCAGGTGCAAAACCGAGTGCTTCAGGCGCTCCTTTGTACCTGCTAGCTGGTGACATCAGACTGTACAACAGCAGTGAACCACAGACTACACACACACACACACACACACACACACCCACACACACACACACACAGCCATTTCTCCACTCAAAACGCTCCTCTCTCCATTATCTCTCTGCTGCCATTTTGTTCATATATTCTTGTCATATACAGCATTAACATATTATATTGATATTCTATTCTACATGTTACATTGCTGTAGTGTACAATGTAGTTGTACTATGTTCTGTTATATTGCTGCACTATAACATACAGCCATGTTGCTGTACTATACTGTCTATCATGTTATGTTTTCCTATAGTAATATTACACTACTGCATCTTATACTATATAATATCTCCAATATAATTTCTCCAACTGTATCATGATGTACATAATATCATATATATACTGTATATATGCAGCTATAAACAGCTGCTTCAGAGTCCAGAAAGAGGGGCGAGAGAGGGGAGAGAGTATAATATATACTGTATATATATATATATATTATACTCTCTCCCCTCTCTCGCCCCTCTTTCTGGACTCTGAAGTAGCTGTTTCTTTTTGTACATAGCATCTTTTTGCACACAAACTCTGGACTCTGAAGCTGACAATGAAGCTGACTTTTCATGTATTATTACATGTAAATTATTACATTGACTCTTGCAGTCTATCATATTATAATTATACAGACCAACACTGAGTATGATAACTTAATTATACCATATATTAGTCTGTACAATGTTTAAGTAGTAGGCCCCATGACTCTGATGCTATTGATTACACTACTCTCACTTCATCAGCAGCGCTTATTGTCTATAAATACTCTGGGTAGTTTCTGTTTTATTCTGTTCTGTTTTACTTTTTACTTTAGGCTCCCTCTTACTATTTATTTCTGTTATTTTCTATAATTATCTGCATTTATTTCTGTTGTACAGCTGCAACATCTTGTTCTCTGACTCCCATGCACTCATACTGCCATCTACTGGTGAGAGGGTAAACATCCTTAACATGCTCAGTGGGTAACAGGTCCGGTGATGCTGGCCATGCAAGGACTGGGAGGTTTTCAGCTTCTAGGAACTGTGTACAGATCCTTGTAACATGGGACTGAGCATTATCATGCTGCAACATGAGGGGATGGGCGTCGATGAATGGCACAACAATGGGCCTCAGGATCTGGTCACGGTATCTCTGTGCATTCAAAATGTCATCAATAAAATGCACCTGTGTTTGTAATCCATAACACATGCCTGCCCACACCATATCCCCACCGCCACCATGGGCCACTCAATCAACAATGTTAACATCAGCAAACGGATCCATCACACAACGCCATACACGCTGTTTGCCATCTGCCCTGTACAGTGCAGACCGGAATTCATTCGTGAAGCATCACCTCTCCAAAGCGCCAGACAAAATCAAACGTTAACATTGGCCCACTTGAATCAGTTACAATAACAAACTGCTGTCAGGTCGAGACACCGTTGAGGATGACGAGCATGCAGATGAGCTTCCCTGAGACGGTTTCTGATAGTTTGTGTGGTTATGTAAACCCATTGTGCTGGATGTGGAGGTCCTGAGCTGGTGTGGTTACACATGGTCTGCGGGTTGTGAGGCAGGTTCGGTGTCCTGCCAAATTCTCTGAAACACCTTTGGAGACAGCTTATGATAGAGAAATGAACATTTATATCACATGCAACAACTCTGGTGGACATTCCTGCAGCCAGCATGCCAATTTCATGCTCCCTCAAAACTTGGGGGCTCTGTGGCATTGTGCTTTGTGGTTAAACTATACATTTTAGAGTGGCCGGCCAAAATACCAGCAACATTTTCATTGTTTTTAGTGAATGGTTTGGGGAATTTTGTGTCTCTTTGGTGCTTCCACAACATGCAAACTTAAAACAAAAACGTCCATGCTGTTTTGAGCTTCCCATTGTCTCCGGGTGAGCTGTTCAAAATCTGTAGGGCTTTTTTCGGTCATCAGCCGAAACAACAACAACATATTTTTGCATGCTAGCAGTTAGCCCTGTCAAAAAATAGGACGTTGTCTGGAAAATATGTTTAAAAAAAAAATTAAAAACCATGTAAACCCATTCTAGTACAACCTCAAAATACAATTATGAACCTAAAAAGGAGCATAACATGGGAACTTTAAATACTTCATCTGTCTAGAATTCTTCATTTCTGACCTAATGTTACAGGCCTATGTTGTTATTTTAGTTTTAAGAACTTCTTCTACTTTTTCATTATTCAGTTCAAAATGAAATTCGCAACAACAAAAAATTAAATTAAAGTGAAAAAGGAAAACAAAAGTTAAATAGCGGGCCAATTTTAGTTTGTGCTAATTGATTCATGTCATTATTTTGTTTTGACCGAAACAATCTAGAGTCATAACCTCATGTTTGAAAGACAGACACGTGACCCGGAAGTATATCAAAATAAAAGCCGTGTGTATGATATCGCTCACTGGTCCACTGAGTGAGTGAGTAATGTCGGACACCGCTCTAGACATCACCATGGAAACAAGGGGCACGTTCAAGCAGTGTGCAACAGGGTATGTTTTCTCTCGTTTGGTTGGTGTGTCTTTCGTTTAGTGCATAGACCATTAACAGCCTATGACATTGAACACATTAAAACTAGATAGTAGCTGTCTCGCAGGTTATATCCAATCAGCAGAGACGGTAACTCAAAAAAAAAGGCAGGCTTGTGCACACAACAGGACGTTCAATACACCACCATTTTTTTAAAGATTATTTTTGGGGGCATTTTAGGTCTTTATTTCCACAGGACGGATGAAGAAGTGAGAGGAGGGTGTGAGTGAGAGAAGGGGAGAGAGAGGGAGAATGACACGCAGCAAACTTCTATAAATGTGCGCCTGCTCTACCAACTGAACCCGGCCACACCACCATTTCAGTTTTGAACGTGTTGCTACGTTTTGTCAGGGCTGAATGTGACCGTGGTCCACAGCAAACTGAGGCTGCCTTGGCAGGTTGAGGACTACTGTGAAGATACCCCCTTTTGTGACCTGTCATCATGGCAAAGCACCTTTTGTAGAAACCCAGGCTACAGATAAGGTAGGCTATATTGGTTAACGATATAATTAGTTTGTGTGGCTGCGTCAATCATTCATAATTTGCCTAGCAGGAACATTCTCTGGAACATGTATGTAGGCCTTCCATAAAGAGATTCTATGTCCAGAAATGCAATAATTGGTTGGTCAAGCAGAAATTTTTATTAGACGTGTGAAGAAGTGAGTTTGATTTGGATTTCAATACATTTATGATTAGCTTAGTAGATTTATGTGGTGGGCAAAACCATGGAAGAAAACATGGAGCATAGAATTGTGTATTAAAACCAGGGCTGTAGTATTCGAGTCCCGTCTTGGATTGAAGTCCAGACTCAAGACAGTTTTTTCTATGGTCTCGGACTTGTCTCGGACTCGCTAGTATTTGGACTCTGACTTGTCTCGGCCACTTGTCTTGCCAAATATGGCTTTTGGTCTCGACCAAGTCCAGGTGCGTTTATCCAGGTGGACTCGAACCTTTTTGAATACAGCCTTGTGTCAGATTTTTCCTCTCTTGTCTTTCAAACCAAGGATTTGAATCTGATCCTCTCCAAAATGTGCCAAAATTAGATTAGATTAGATTAGATTATACTTTATTCATCCCACGACGGGGAAATTTTGTTGTTACAGTAGCAGCATTTTTCATTAACAGCAAAAAACAATAACACACAAACAAGTAAGCACGAAAGAAATACAAGGCAAGAAATACAAGGCAAGAAATACAGGCAATAAATAGACAGTGAAAATATGGTAGACTGAGTAAGTAAAATGCCGTCAAACAAAAGGAATTTTAAAGTGCGGTTGCCATGATAAGAGAAACAATATTGCAGTATAAGTGACGTTAAAAATTAAGTTGAATGTGTAATTAGAGATAGATAAATGTATGTCTGGTAGAATATGCATCTGTTAACACACTGGTAAAGTCTGTAGTTGATTGTTATGTTACTAACACATTGTAGAAGCGGGACCAAGTGTGCACAAATGCAGGTCAAAAATACTCAGGTGCAAGACACAATATACTTTGCTGCAGGGCACATAGCATGTCTGCACACTGTTAGGCTCCAAATAGTCTCACAGTGCCCAGCCTTTCTCTGCATCACTGGCTGATCTGGCTTCACCGCTTAGGGGGGGAAAACGCTCTGGCTTGTTTGTAATTTTTATCATGTTTAACTGTGCACAGCTGCTTCAGAAGCTACAGTATGAGACCAGCAATGTAACTGGCTGAGAGAGTATTTGATAATCGTCACACCCGCTCATCTATATTCACCTTTTGCATATTGCACTGCTACACATACATGTACCAAAATAGAAGGTGTGTGTGTGTGCATGGAGACACCCGCACGTCTAGTGCACCTTGCATTCATGATTCTAATTTCAACCAAAGTACAAAATATTATTATTTTTTTGTGTGTGAACATGTTTGTGCATATGTGAATAAAATATGCAATACTTATTAAAAGCTCAGCGTGTCACAACATTTTAAGTTACAAGATAAAAGATGAATGTGTTAATGTATAGATTTGCTCTGTAACACCACAGTAAATTTAAATGCTGCATTACTTCTTTATACCAACAGAGGGAGACATCTACCTCTTGTTGTAAAGCATTAAAGTGCCCATATTATGAAGAAATCACTTTTTGTGGGATTTATGGTGTTATTTTATGTCTCTGGTGCTTCCACACGCATGCAAACTTCAACTTCGGGAGCTGTTCAAAATCTGCACGGCTTTCTCCTTCACTAGCTGAGATGAGGTGGCTAACCATAGTACATAAGGTAGAGCTACCATGCTAGCTCATTCTCATTGCCAAAATACTGCTACAATACACACTAGTTTACCATAATCTACAAAAGAACTACTTCCATGTCCCTGTTCTGCAGATATTCCACTTCATTTAGAAGAAGTCTCCCAGCTAATCCTGCCTTGTACTGACCAAAGTTGTAAAAGAGTTATCTAGCTGATGTGATCTTCTCTAGCTACTGAGCATGTGCAACTCCCAACAAAGATATTATAGAAGTGAGATGTCTCACTCTGTAGCTAAAACAGAGACGTAAATACACAGGGTGAAAAGAGGAGCTGCAGCAATGTGCAGTACAACAAAAATATATATATATTTTTTTTTAAATGGAACCATGTAAACCTATTCTGGTACAACCTCAAAAAATACAATTTATGAACCTGAAAATGAACACAATTTGGACGCTTTAAAGTATGCAGGGGGTGATGGACAAGGATATAACTGTTCAACAAATTGTTAACACAAATGTAACTTAGTTGTTGTAAGAGGCATAGAGTAAAAGTATTTGGATTATGTAAGTATGTATGTGTAGTTTTGTTTATCCTTATCTATCTGGTGTGCTCATCGCTCTGATTAACAAACCGTCTGTCCTCAAGGCTCTGCACCAAAAGAGAAGAAAAAACGTCCTGCAGAGCAGATAAGACTAACTCAAACAGAACATGAACTACAACAGAAGTGGTTTAATGACACAATGGCCTGGGGTCCAGTGATGTGTCATGGCCAAATCCTCAGCTAATGAACCAAAGGAGGGGGGTTGTGTGTGTGTAGCAGAAACTGAGGGTGTAATTGGCCCACTATTAAATATCAGAGTTCAGCTGTAGGTCCTATTAAAACAGCCTTAGGGAAACATCAGTCTAACCAGAGTCATGAGACCAAATTCATCCGCACACGAGGCTGTGTATACAACCACACCCTAACACACACATAGTAACACAGATAAGGTGTAGTGTGGTGGCACTCAGGTCTGTGTAGACTATACTAAACAACTTACATTTCTTATTTCTCTAATACCTCTATTTCCTATTCCCCCAATATAATATTTGCAATCAATTCAGTGTGTTCCGAGGCAGGGGGGGGGGCCTTTTCTGCCAAAGGTCCGCCGTCGGGTTGGTGTGTGAGAGCCACACATCCATGAGCCACTGGCTTGTGTAAGTATGCTTAGTCTCACAGCACAATGGTTTTAACTTGATAAAAGCAGTGTTACACTCTAAGGATAATATCCTAATATTGTATTGCTTTTTTAATGGCTTTTACATTTCATTTAAATGTCAAACTAAATGTTGTTGTTGGACTACGTAGCCATACTGAAAGATTACTGTTATTATGGAGGTTATGTTAGTTGTATAACAGACTTAAAGGGCTTTTAAAAAGCAGTTATTTTTCAAAGAAAGATAAATTAAAGGTTGTATTCAACGATCCTGTAATGAAGGGATAAATGACTTTCAAACAGTCAAGTTATTTTTTATAATCAAGATTGTTCATTTCCCTGCCACAAAAGGGGAAACAACAAAACCGGTATTGGCTATCGGCCAAATTGTTATTATGAAGAGTTATTATTTTGATACTCGATTTGTGGACAAAGTAAAAATGTTGATTGCGGTTGCCCTGGTAGCTCATACTTAGGCTCAGTCCTTACCGCAGTGGTCCGGGTTCAACTATAGACGATTTAGAACAGAGAGACCCAACTCAGTGGTTTCCTCTATCTGTGTCACGTGGTTTTTGCCACAGCCACATCTCATTACAACAATAGCAACAGGTCATGAGTGTATTGATTCCAAAGGGAGAAAACTGATCGTGACCGATTCTTTCGCCCCATAGTTACCAAAGTGAACATTGGACCCATTTGTCACAAGCCACATACCAACCGAACATTCTGACACTTAAATGGCGTTGTTCAAAGAGACCTGCTTCTGTCTCAACAACAAACTTGTGGTTTAGCTGTGTAAATACCTAATGTTAGCAAAAGAAAATATAACTAAATTATGCAGATATAACTTTACATCCATCACACATCCACATGACACTATTAAATTGAAGTATTTAAATAGTTGATTTCAGTCAACTGTGGTTACATGTACTGTACATTTCACCATAACCTGAGTAAAAAAATATTCACTTCAAAAAATTGTTTGATCAAAATCAATGTGTTCAAGGAAACCCACACTGAGTAATCCTATTGTTAATATACCGTAGATAAACCCAATTTAACACACGCACACACACACAGGCCACACATGGTACGGTGCAACTTGAGGACAAAATGTTCTGCCCCTCTCTGCCTCTGTAAACGAAGGCTTTCTTATGTTTCAGAGACCACTGGGGATATATTTTTCTGCTCCCTGCTTTTGCCGCCCATCTTCTTTGTAGGATACCGCGGGAGGCTGGTGTGTGTGTGTGTGTGTGTGTGTGTGTGTGTGTGTGTGTGTGTGTGTGTGTGTGTGTGTGTGTGTGTGTGTGTGTGTGTGTGTGTGTGTGTGTGTGTGTGTGTGTGTGTGTGTGTGTGTGTGTGTGTGTGTGTGTGTCCTGAAACAGTCAGAGGGATGTCGTTCATGCAGTCTCTCCATTTTGGGATCAGGGCAGGAAGTGGGCTCAACAGAGGAAACATGACCTCTCTCCCTCCTCCCTCCTTCCCTCCCTCCCTCTATCCTCTTACTTTTTTCTTGTATTCTCTCTTCCTCCCTTTGTCTGTCCCTCCCCCAGTCTCTGGCTTCCCATTCACAGGGTCATTTCTGGCTTTTTTTGGTTGCAGAGATCCGGTATACGCTATTGTATGTGTATGTGTGTGGACCTTGAATTACATTCTACTCACTTCCTGTGTGAATAAAATATTAACTATGTGATTTCTGAAACAACGCTAAAACTTTGGTCTAGTTGTTTCTGGGCTCCCTCCCTTTCTCTTGAGACTTGCGGTCTGTTATGTATCAGAGCTCCTCTGATTAAAAGCCAAAGCAAAGGTCAGACTCTGCTGGGTAACGGAGATATCACCCGACTTCAGCTTCGCTCTTATGCCCAGCGGTCTGATAGCTCTGGCTGATGAGCTTCATATTACAATATGTGGTGAAAGCCTACAGTTAGCCCCCCAGGTTATACATTAGTATGACCTCAACTATAATGCCCCAGGACTTATTCCATATATCCATATTTGAATTTATATTTTCTCTCCTTCATGAAATCAAAACATGTATTAAAATCCTCTGCGTTCTTGCGTTCTCTCTCTATTACCCATCTCTGCCGATCTTTATACCACTTTTCACATTCCAACACAGAATGTCTTAACCTCTTGCTTTGCCATATACAAACACACACAGGCGCCCACACTGAGAAAATAAAGAAACAGCATGTCAGCAAACAGCAGTGTATTTCACCACAGAGCACAGAGCCAAGGCACTGGGAAACAAAAACAAAAGCAGAAGACCTCCCTCTTCTCATTCTCAGCCTTCATCCTGCTTGCCTCAAAAAGTGTTTCAATTTGTTTCATTTTCCCAGACGTTTTCCTTTCTGGTTGTTTTCTCTCGGATGCCTCCAGTGCAATGACGACACTTAAAAAAACTTGTGTGTGTGGAAAAGGTAGGTTAGTTAACGACAAATGTTACAGCAACGTTACATTTACATTTACAGTTACAGTGATACTGTTAGACAGAGTGGTGTTTGTATTGTAAGATTACCACATTACACACAGCGTCAGTTAAATACTTACAGTATTCTATGTACAAGACATTTGAACATGCACAAAACGGGGCCATAATTCACTATGCAAACACACACAAATACATACAAATTACACAATTTAATACAGTATTATAATAACGAGTGTGGAAGTGCTCATGACTCGCCTCATTTCACTTCAAGGCCATTTGGACTTAATACTCAGGGTGGGAGCAGCCCAGCTGTTTCCTACTGCTGCGTACCAAATCATGCAAATGTTGGGAATCACATCAACATTCTCATTTAATAAATTCTCCACTTGAAAACAGGTTAGAAAGACAATGATTTGAAACAATCCGAAGGGTTGAAAGGATTTCGAAGATACATGTTTCTGGTTGGCTGTCAGGTATGCATCAATCACATAACAGGACATCTCAGACAGAGTTCTGGTAAACAGTTTAACCAGCATTATATATATACATCAGGGCACAAGTTATAATAATCCATAGCAACAGTACTTGTTACTTTTAACCTCTTGGTTACTGTTTTTGGCCACTCTGAGGCCTGTACTACGAAGACAGATTTGGCATTAATGAGGTAACTTCAGGTTCAACCCAGGCTGAAAAGCCAGTTTTCTGTATCACAACGGTGGATTACTTGTTAACGGGTTAAATCGCCATGGTAACTTATTCTGAACACCTAACCTGGTCGGGAGGAGGTTATATTGGAGATTAGAGATCAACCGATGTAAAAGCACCGCTTTCTGACCTATCAATACTCGATTAATAACGGCGTCACCGTTCTTAGAAGATCAGCTTGAGCTCGGTGTGCGGATAGAGAGAGGTGCGCTCATAACAGTTAAAACATTTAGAGACTGACAACCCCGTTAACATTCCCTGATGGGTATTTTTAGGAAAGATAAAGATTTTAATCAGAGGGAATTACGTATAGGCTATTTGTAGTCTTCTTGAGCCTTGTGTTGCGAATGCGCACTTCGGTGTGAATGATGCTTTTCTACTTTTGATTTGCTCTGACGATCGCTCACCACTGCCAGGGTTGCAACTGAAATAATGGGCTAAAGCAATGACGGTTGCACAAGGAAAGCACAACTGTAGTTATGGTCAGATCTTGTGCTTGACTGATGAGGAAGTGAAATTGATAAGTGTTGTGATTTACACATTTACAACGTTGGCTTTTTTGCCAGCTTTCCTCCCTGTTTGTAGGGAAGCGACTGTATTGCGTTTTGACTGTAAAATCGTGTCTGCGTTTTTCATATTTGTATAGAATTACAGTTTGCTCTTCTTATGTAAAATAAGTGGCTCTGGTAGATGTTTGCGGTTGGTCATTATGTGCAACACCGTAGATTTTATGTGAGCGTGTGCGGCGCTGGATTGGGAAATCCTGGGTTGATTGAACTAGTTGTGAACCACCGTCGCAACATTGATTAGAACTCTTTAGCTGATAACTGCTCCACTGTGTTCGCCAGATGACTGATAACTGTGTCTGTCTGTTCCTGAGCAGGTAGTGTGAAGTGGGTTTAGTAGAACATTTTTGCTGAAAGCAACTGCCATGGGTTTGAGTGAACCAAGTTGCTGGCCATAACACCAAAAACAATAAGCTGACATGCGCTGTACATCTGAGGGGATAAATAGTAATAATACCCTGTAGGTTCATCACTACAAACGACCACTTTCACATAAAGACAGTTACAGTCATTTTTTTCTCTCCATCCAAACATATTTACTAGTGCAGCTTAAAAATGTCAGAAAATAGTGAACATAATTCCTTAGTCTCTAGGTCTTTAAATTCCTTGCTTTGCCTAACAAACAGTCCGAAATTCAAACACATTCAATTTACAATAATATAACACCAAAAAAACAGCAAACCGTCAGATTTGAGAAATGGGAACTAGCAATAAAAGTAATTGATCAACATTTTACTTGTCTGTCAATCGATTGATCAACAAACTGTTGCAGCACTCGACCTTACCAATTGTTTAACTGACTATAAAACTAACTTCATAAAAATGGATGACAATGTGTTTCTCTGGTATTAACCTGGTGATAATAGATTCCTGTCCTGATTTTAAAAAAATTCATTGTGTATCATATATAACAATTTATATAAGTGTTTTTGTTCAATCTGGTTTGTTTCACTTGTTTTGGGCGAGTCTTCTAGGACTTCCCACCCTGACTGCTACAGAAGTCCAAAATGGCCACCGGCAACATGGGAACACGGGCATTTACAGTTCAACCCCGTCATTCTCTGATGTTCCCTTCATGTTCACAGGACAAAGGAGTGAGTAGTGTAACCGCATATGAAATTCCTCTTGTAAAGGGGATGCTTATTATAGTTGAGTCTAGGCTATTGTGGTTCTTCTCCTGGGAATATGTGGGAAATAGTAGAAAAGCATATGGATAGAGATGAACCATAATTCATGCAAGACCAGGATCTGTGTGTCTTTAAACTAAGAGACTCTAATTTGACCTTCTACTGTTTCTGCTGGAGAGGGAGGAGACAAACAATCTATCTGTTGAGCTGGAGAGGAAAGTTATGGGATAAGAGTGATAAGATTTGCTATCTGCAGCTGTTCCCTTGTATGATGGCGAGAGCAGGAGAATAAACACGAGAAAGGGAGGAGAGGGAAAGATAGAGAGAAAAGGAAGCACAGGAGAAAACGGAGCACAAGGGAGACTCATCTCTTTCCTCTGTTAAAGTTCATTGACAGGAACACTTGTGCAACCTTATCACATAACACGGCATATGACTAGTATGAGCCCAAACCCTCACCCTCTCCCTCTGTCACGTGGACATTGGGACGAGGCATTCTTCAGCTCTAAACTTTCTGGTCTTTCCTTTCTCTCTTCCTTTTATTTCAGCTGGCAACCGGCTGACTTTTATGTCTAGTGTCAGAGTTTTCATTCATATATACTGTGTGTATATCTGAGAAAAAAACACTTTCAGTGCTCATGTCATGTAGTTGGTGCTTTTCTCTATTCTTTTTCTTCTTGTTTTTTTTAAAAAAAATTCTCACCCGTTTATGAAGGTGAGAACACTTAAGAGCTACAAGAAGGCGACTGTCTTTCCAGCGTACACACATTTATACAGGTTAAATGCAGGGTCTAGTCCTCTGTGGCCCTCACAGGTTCCACAGGGGCCAAACACTCACATCAGGGCTCCACAGGTTCAGAGTTTAGTAAAATCCACTTACTGCTCCACAGGTCAGTGTTAATATGCACTCGTGGGCAGTAGTGTCCTCCAGGCATGGATTCATAGCTGGTTTCACAGTTTACAGTCAGAGACGTCGTCGTCTGCAGCGTGAAGGTCACTGCAGCATGATATCTTTGAGGTTTTCCTGCAGGATGGTGTCCTTCACAGCGTGAAAGACAAAGCGGATATTCTCTGTGTCTACTGCAGTGGTGAAGTGGTGGAAGAGTGGCTTCCCACGGTTTCTCCTCTTACGGCTGAATGACTGCACCAGGAAAGCCTGGAAGAAGCAGAGTATGGACACTTAAATAACCACGTTACAGTCAGCTTTCTGCTGTAAGCTGATTTCTTAAACATCAGAGTCTTGGCCTGACAACCAGTTTTATAATCTGATTTTCTATATGTGCGCATGAGCATGACAAACACTTTAGACTGAGAAGGGATCACTGTGGGGCAGCAGGATGAAAGGTGAAAAGATTGTTCAAAAGTAGCATTACATCCTCATATTCAGAATATTAATTAATAACATCCAAATGCATACAATAACAGGCAAGTAAAGTTTATAGAGCTGAGCATTGGAATATTTGTAAAATTCAGACCAATTTGCATTGACAGAAAAGTCGTGCGCTTCCTCAATTCAGAGTTTGTCATTTCTCCTCTCACTGCAACCCTTCTTAAACGCACTCCCTATAAAAGTCAAGAAGCCTCGTAGCACATCACTACTACATTTAGAATCAGTAAGAAGTGGATCCCAAGCAATGTAATGACCTGCTAAGTGTAAAGGCACGTTTAAAGTGACAGGTTACTTAAATATGCTGCATGTAAAGTGTTTTTAAAGTAGCGTTAATTGCAAGTCACTTAAATACAAACAAGGCAATGACTAATTCAAGACAGGTGTGTACAACAGATCAGGCGCGTAAACTCTCAAACAGCCACAAGGGGCACGTAAAGGGAATAAAGGGAAACACAGAGAGTCAGACTTAATAACTCTAACAATGTATTATCTAGTAGAGGGAACATGAATACCAGAAAACAACAGCTGTGTTAGGAGAGCATTGATTGCTGAGCCTGTCAATAAAAAAACATCTTGGCGCACTATCTTCCTTTCTTTTTATTGGCCTTGAAAAATATCTTTCCCAAAGAGGGATTGATTACACAGATTGATTGCTTCAATGGTGCACTAATTTTTAGCTGATTTGTATTTTTAAGGTTGAATGCCCAACACCTGCTATCTTTGTTTGAATCATCTTGATTTCTTGAGTGCATGTGAACACAACGTGTGTGTGTGTGTGTGTGTGTGTGTGTGTGTGTGTGTGTGTGTGTGTGTGTGTGTGTGTGTGTGTGTGTGTGTGTGTTCGTGTGTGTGTGTTCGTGTGTTCGTGTGTGTGTACCTGTACGTCCTCAAGCCTGCGGTGATCCCCTCTGAACTCTGGAAAGTTCTTACGGATGTCCACAGTGCGAATCTTTTCCACCAGCAGGTCTGTTTTGTTGAGGAACAGGATGATAGACACGTTGAGGAAGAGCTTGTTGTTGACGATTGTCTCAAAAATATTCATGCTCTCCACCAAACGGTTTGTCCTCCGATCCTCCATCAAGACCTGGAATCACACACACACACATAATTATCCTTTGGGTTTTTTTCAGGTTTTATCTGAGCACCAATTAGGGATTCAGTCATCATCATATGACTGTTGATTTGAACCGGAGCCACGTCTGAGGGAAAAATCAAGTTTCCTCAGCCTGCCACAAAGAGACCTTTGTGTAAATCTCAAATGTTGTGTCTCTCTGATGTTTCGTTTCCATTTTGTATTTCTAAAAGTCAAGATAATAATGATCAGACTGACTCGGCTCTAACCAACATCAGCGTGTCATGGTCAGAAGTGTCTTACCTGATCGTACTCTGACGATGAAACCATGAAGAGTATCGATGTGATCCCGTCGAAACACTGAAACCATTTCTGCCTCTGGGACCTCTGCCCTCCGACATCAACCATTTTGAAAGGAATCTTTTTGATAACAAAGTCGTGCTCGACTATGCCTTTTGTTGCCTTCCTCGCAAACAAAATGTCCTGCTTGCTTGGGATATAGTTCTGAGAAAAGAGAAATAAAACATGATCTCACAAGTTGAAAGAGGTGAAGAAATGCAAAGTCAACTTGAGATTTAATGAGTCACTGTGACTCACCAGTTGACCAATACGATCCAAGCTATCCAGGAAGTATTTGACCGACTCACTCTGCAGGAGACAAGAAAAAAAAAATCCATTACAGACACAAAGTCTGTGCCAAAGGCATAAGTAACGTAAGGAAGTATGGACAGTTTCAGTTGGTTTTTGTGTGCGTCCACGACCACCAGCAAGGACCATATTTGTATTGTAAAGACATTGGTTACTGTTGGCAATTTATTCAATTTATTTAAACCCATTTTAACAAAGTCAATTTTTTTATAGCGAGATTAACGTTCTTTTTGGCCCTAGAAACTTTGGAGTTTTTTTTACATGCTGTTGCAACAACTAGTAATGTTAGAAAAACTACAACACCACACCGGATCTAGCTAGACTGGAAACAAAACAACAGACACACACTTGTTTGGGCATGCGAGCCGGCCAAAGACTAGTAATGTTACTTTTTGAGTGGATTGCGAGCGTGAGACGGCAAAATGGATGTAAATAAGATTCTGAATGGAAAGTTCACTTTTTAAAAGTTGCCAAATGGTTCCATTGACAAGACCAAAGAGATCAGTGTGTTTTGTCGATGTGAACTGAGCTATCATCGCAACACGTCCAGTCTGAAATACTACCAAGCAAAGCTGTGTGCTATTTTTTTCACCCTTTTATTGATGGACAGTGTTACTTTGTGTGAGAGATTATTTGCTCCAAGTGTGAATGACTGTTCTATGTTTGAATGTTAGGTGTGAAATTGAACCCTACAGTAGGCTATCTGCCAATGTTGTTTTCAATTTTAATAAAAACATTTGCACAAAGGACGCTGATCCACTTTTCCATGTTGATAAGAGAATTAAAAGGAGAAAAAATAATTGGACAAAAAGAAATCAAGGGACATTTAGAATAGACAAAAATGTGCGATTAATTGCGAGTTAACTATGACATTAATGTGATTAATCGCGATAAAATATTTGAATCGTTTGACAGCACTAGCACCAATTAACCAGCAAATTTGTATTTCTGTGTATTTATTTTGTGTAATTGTGGAGAGATGTTAGTCCCACTTGTGAGGTGTAGGTCAGTTAAATATCACAAGTTGCATATCCATAATATGCATATTAAAGCTGTATATTTGTCTTTTTAAGGAAGAGGACAAGTAGCCTATTTGAAGAACAATGAATCACCGTAGATACATGTGGAACTCAAAATGTTAAAGGTGCTGTAAGTAGGATTGTGAAAATCGATAATTTCTGAGTCCCCTCCCCCTTTCTGCTAAAGCCCAAACGGTCTCCTAAGCCCCTCCCCACACAAGGGCGAATTAATGCATGTGCCTGAGCAGTGATTGACACGCAGTTAGCCTTGACATTATTCTCTGAAATCCCTAAAGAAAATGAATTTTGGTGACTTTACAAGAACTTTACTTCTAGGGCACAATGATACCTATAAATCATAAATAGTCTTTACTTTGAATTGATGCTGTACAATAAAGTTTTTTCAGGCAGTTGAAAATCAGTCAGCATATTCTTGAAACTTGAGTTGTGTAGTTGTATCAGAGTGAACATCAAGTCTGCAATCTTTTCTATCAATGCTTTGCTGTTGTTGAGCAAATTGATTTTCATACTGATCAAAATGAATGGATTAAAGTCAACCAGACGCCTAAAACAAACGGCAAAGATACAGTCCGTTTCATAAAGCACCCCCACATGGTTTGCAAAATGTTTTTCTGTGAAGTTAAGTGTGTGTGTGTGGTTTATAGTAAATGGGCTAACACTGAAACATTAGTTTTACAATTCTTCTTTATATGTTTTAAACAGAATCTCTCTCTCTCTCTCTCTCTCTCTCTCTCTCTCTATCTCTCTTAGACACAAACACATTCAACAGGAAACAGCTGTGTGTGTGAAAACAGTGGGGAGAGATATGGGGGAGGGAGGGATTAGCAAATCAGACAGAGCACAGTTAAAAAGTCTTTTTAGCACATCACACAAACACAAACACACACCCACACAGACACACACACCTACACACTTGGGCCAAACTACAATTTACCATTATTCTTCTTTGAACCGCAAACTTTGCAGATTTGTTTCTGTCACACGGAGTGACCAGAATCAGTAAAAACTCTTCATGTGGCTGTTAAATGACTGTCCCTGACATGTCGCGTAACAACCAGGGAAAGCGACCTTGTGACCCCTTGACCCCCACCGCTGACCCACAGTGTCACAGCAATAGGAAACACAAAGCCAGGGGACTCTGATTGGTTCAGCTGGACGTGAACAAGAGGAGGGACTGGTTGGAGAGAAAAGCAGGGAGAGGGGAATTCCCGGGGATGAAGGGATCCGCAAACCCAGACAGAGACACACACACGAGCAAGCACACACACACACACACACACACACACACATACACACACACACACACAAAGATCATTTCAACAGACACTTTAACTCAGAAGAGTCCATTCAATCAGCAGATATGAACCAGCATCATGCAGGCTCTGTGTGTGTGTGTGTGTGTGTGTGTTTTAGAGGGTGTGTGTGATTGAGTAAGGCTGGAGGAATGTCTCCATTCATGGCTTGTATGGACAGATTAAGGGCTTTATTACAGCAAAGACCTGAAAAAGCTCACATTCTGTTGTGTGTGTGTGTGTGTGTGTGTGTGTGTGTGTGTGTGTGTGTGTGTGTGGCCACAGGTACAGTATATGTATGCCACTTGTGTTTTGACTGGGTGTGACACAATGTTTTGACTGCTGCAGCCCTGTCACATTGTATAATATATATAATGAAAGTAAACATCTTGGGTTGTAAATAGTAATAATAATCTTTTCATTATCAATTAATCTGATTAATCATTTAGACTGCAAAATGTTAGGAAATAGTGACAAATATCCATCACAATAACACTGTTTTGTGTTTTTTTTGTGTGTAAATTATCAAAACTGCTGAGTATACTGTACTCTGTGGTTCAGGTTCTGAAAGCAGTTACTTGTCTGCAATTCTCGAAAAAGTCTAACAAATCTCTTGTAGAATCTTTTACTTCCTGTTTAAGAAAAGAGAAAATAGAGGAACGTAAAAGTTATAACTCAAACTGTCTGTTATGAACTATGAGTTTACAGACAGACCTTCTAGTTTAACTTTGACCTCCTGTGCTTGCTGCATGCTCACAGTTTTTATACTGGTTTAGATCATCTGGTTTCTTGACCAGATGCACTTTGTTCTGCTGATGTTGTTTTGCCAGAGAACACTGTTGTCAAAAGTAATAGAAATGATGGCAAAAATAAGACTGAAGATGTAACAAAACTAAAAAATGTTCTATAATTTAATGTTTATTAATACTATGGTATATTGGCATATTTGGTTGTTATGGGAACACTATTCAGTCCGTTACACCCATAATCACACACTCACACATGAGGATGCTAGAAAAGAATGGTAGAAACACAACACCCAAACCCAGATGTGGGGATACACAGAAAAAGATATTCTATTCTGTAAATACTTGTAGAGGAAGTTACATATTGTACATA
>NC_048408.1:24347235-24365825 GCF_013103735.1 Etheostoma cragini
CATACGTCCTTTACTCAGGATATATGTGCTACTGGAAACAACAGCAACAGTTTACCATCACAGTGTGATTAACAGCCATGTTTTTGTCAAGCCAAAAAGGTTTCTGTGTTTATGTCCTAGATCAAACTGGGTTATCTGGGTGTGGTGGAAACACAAATCAAGTAAACAAAACCCTTGCATGTGCTTTCGTCTTGTTTTTCTCTCACTATCTCCCCTTCTCCTTCACTGCGCTTCTCGACTTTTCCCTCCCTCTATTTCTTCCTCTAATTAGACTCTCTCTCTCCTTCTCTCTTCCCCCCCTCTCCTCAAAAGCCTGTGGCTCAACTCCAGCCGTGCCTGGGAAAAGCTGACTGTGGTGTCCCCGGGAAAACCTTTGAGAGAGTGGAAAGAAGGGGGGAGGTGGTAAGCGTCTAACTCAGCACATTTACGCCACAGTAGACATTCTGTTTTTTTATTTCTGTGAAAAAGATAAGGTTGCTGGTATTCTACTGTATATTTCTGTTATTGTCAACAAATCACATGAGACCATGCCAACAATCTGTTAGCATGTCTCAACACATTCCAGTTTCCCTACCCTATCTGTGATACTCCCCAATCACATTCGATCCCACTAGGGGTGTGACGAGACACTCGGCTCACGAGACGAGACGATAAACAAGATTGGGTTCACGAGAACAAGATGAGATTTTAACACTATTTTATAGAAAACTTCAGTGACAAAATATGACTAAAAAGTCAGAAAATAAAACCCAAATGGCTTCTCTCTTGTATAACAGACCTAATAACTGCAGCATTTCCACTGGGAATCCAAAATGCTGCCACAAAATGATTTAAAAGTGGCAGGTTGAGTAGGTTCCCATTTTTCCCGGTACTTTCCCTCTGTAATAACCAAAAATTTATTTCAATTGTAAAATATTTCCAAAACTATTCATCCTATTTTCTTAGAACATTGCATTTATTTAAAACATTTTACACAACACACAAAATAATGTGTAACCTCCCTTATTAATAACCTCCCTCTCCCAAACCTCATACCCCAACCTTTTAAATCAAATAATTACACATTTTCTACACTGCACTGTAACTTTTATTCCTGTATTAATATCTTATTCTATTTTAGAATAGATAGAGGTTATTTGCATGACTGTTTTTATTTGCTTTTTAATGTTTTATGTAAAGCACTTTGCCTCATACTGAAATGTGCTGTAGAAATAAAGTTGCCTTGCCTTGCTCAACCACCTCCAGCCTGTCAGTCTGTCACCAGGGCATAGAGAACACGGTTCTTCTGCGGAGGCTCCGCGTAGAGCGTTCGCTGTAGCCTACGTGAGTGGACTGAAGTTTATACTTGTGTGTTGGTGCCTTTAAAGATCCCATGGCATGAAAATTTCTCTTTATGTGTTTTTTTTAATCGCTAATTTGCGTTCCCCTAGCCTGCTTATGGTCCCCCACCAGCTAGAAATGGCGATAGGTGTATACCAAGCCCTGGTTATCCTGCTCTGCATTTGAGATAAGGGAAGCTCAGATGGGCCGATCTGGAATCTTGCTCCTTATGAGCTCCAAAAGGAGCAAGGTTACCTCCTTTTTCTCAGCTTTGCCCGCCCAGACATCATGGCTTTCAAACGAGCAAAGTGGCAGTTGGTCAAGGCCACACCTCCACCATCCACCTAGCTTCCCCATCTCCCCAATAGCTACAGACACAGAAATGGCACGTCCTAAAGAAAGCTCATCTTGGGAGTGGCTCTACTGGCTGTAATTCTGCACCAAGGCTGAATTTCGGGAAATAGATTTCAGATATGGTATTAGGGGACCACTAAGGCCTACATAAAAGCATCCAAAGAGCACCATGTCATGGGACCTTTAAGAGAACAGCAGAGCTGTCATTTGTGTGTGCGAGGGGAGTGTGTGTAGAGTGAGTGAGAGAGTGATGGAGATTAGCTTTGGAGCGAGTACAGACTCTAGAGGCATAGTGGGAGAGACTAAGTGTGTCCCCAGTGCATTCTGACCACGGTCCAAAATCTTTATCAAGAAAAGTTAACCCCCCTCCTGGATTTCATGTTGTTTATGAAGAAGGACAACCTGAAAATAAGTAGGGGGAAACGCAACACTTCCAAGCCAAGTCTGAGCAGACCAATCCCAGTATTTGCTCTCTGTGTTGCCGCAATTCTTTTTTTTTTACTGACCCAGTGCAACAGTGTGGCTCATTGATGTGATTTTAATAGTGGACAATGGAGATATAGTACATAGGAATAAGATATATTAGGCTTTTGATACACAGACTATAAAACTTGACAATACTTGTTCAGTCTCTTGTTGGTCTTGTGTGGAATGTTACAAAAATACAGAATATCACCAGCTTTATCAATTAAGCCCGAACGGTGTCTGCAAGCAGCCAGTGCTGCACTGGCATTATCATACGGCAACTCGAGATAAGACAAGGCAGTCTGACCCAAAGCTGTGCACCGACATCTCACACACACTTACAGTATGTTAAGTGAGACGGAGACGGAAGTGGTTTCTGTCCGACTCCAGATAGTGTTGTCGCTGTTAAATGTGCAACAAGGTAAAAGGTCAACCGTTACAGCTCTAAACAGAAAATAGAGCTGCTGCGTCACTTCAAAACAGTACAAAGTAATCTAGCTGCTTCAACAGCTGGTGATGCTGACGCACTGAGACGTTTGCTATGTTGACAACATGGTTAATGATCATTCACGACATTCTGCTGAAACATTGTGTCATTTACAGTCTGTCTGGCCCGTTGCCGCACATTTGCAGACACTTATAGAATTATTCTAATACCAAGTGGTTCTCCAGCTGCTCAGACATAGATGGGCATTTTTTTATATGTAATAATTAAGCATTTCAATTTTTCTTTAAACCAGCATTGCTTGTTTGTTGGCTACTTCGCAGCATTGCCACAAGCTGCAGTTTCAGCTTTGACATTTTCATCTGGAGTACTGTTTCTGGCCAATATTTAAGTCTTCTTTTTTATCTGTTTTTGGTTTCCACCAACTCCTAAGAGAAATATCTGACTTTTTAGCTGCTAAATGCTCCACTATGTACACCGTATAGTTGCTTACTTTGGCTGTTTGGTAGTCAGCAGTCAGTGTGCAGTGAGTTTTTAGAGCCTAGTGGTCAAAGTGAACCAAAAACAGTAAACATTACGAGCTGTAAAACCATAACAATGAGCTGATAATTCTCTGTGGGTTTGTCACAGTCACTTGATCCATTGGCAACACAACATATTGATTAGACCAGCTTTATGGCTAAGATTAAAATGTCAAATACTGTATGTTTGTCTTATTGGCTTAAGTAATCTAATTATGAACATATACATGTATGCATATACATACACAAACTAGCACTACAGCATAGACAAGCTCTATGGAAAGCTTTGGCTCATGTTTTAAGAGTGGCGGTCTTTGTTGATATCTTCAGCAGCTAAAGACACATGTTTTAAGTCAGGCGTTTGTTTAGCCACATTGTGGACTCTATCACTATGTATTTTCTGATTTTGTATTTTACTATGATACTGTAATTTATTGGGCTTTTTATGATTATCAATTTGTTGTAATGTATTTATTTATCTGGCTTGTGAAGCACTTTGTGACTCTGTGATAAGTGCTATATACATAAACTTTACTTTCTTACTTACTAACTTTCATCCGCCCAACTGACATCAAATAAAATCATCCCATCTTATATTAAATTGCCCTAAATGTTGTCCTGCAAAACTAAAAAGAAAATCATGTCATCTTATGATGATGATTATGAGGTTTTCAACTCATCCAAACTGAAAACACTGAAACTGATACTGGTATATGGGTCAGTATAGGTGCCATTTTATCAAAACCTGCTTTAAACATACTTTGTATAACAGCCTTATTTTCCAACTACTCAATGCGAATAGTTATACAGTAAAAAGAGGATCGGTGATGTGTGCAACCCACGACCAGCGTGTGTTTAATATGTTACGGTTAGAAGGTAAAAAAAAAAAATGACACTGCAATCTACAAGCCGTTTCAGATTGTGTTCAGTGCAGCGTAGCACAGCAGATGAAACTCCACAGGGCTCCACTTCACTGGCTCCATTTCCAGTCAAGAGAAAAATATAATGGAAAGTCTCCAAACACAAAAACATGGGCGAGGTAAGTTATGCAGAAAAACAATAAATACTTCCACAGGCTTTGCTCGGTGCGGTGCTCCTCCACTGTGACTTAGTTCTGTGAGTATTGTTTCTGATATTGTCCAGTTACTTCCTCTGACGTTTTGAGCATGTCACTAATTATTAGCTTTGTTACTCCCGGCTGTGGTGAATCAGTTACTGTGCAGATATCTGTGACTCTAGACTGCTGAAGTGTTATGGAAATATTTATGGAACTGAGGCGTACAAAAGCAGTTAACATACACAGTGAAAGGTTTTTCTACTAAAGGGTATTTTTTTGCATTATTCCTCTATTTGACAGCTCACAGTAAAGTGAGACAGAAACAATAAAGACGGATGATAAGAGACAAGAGATCCTGAGCTGTAATCTGTTCCGAGATGTTGTGATTCGTTGTGTTCTAAAGAAAAAAGGTTGGCTTTTTGAGTACGTTGCCCCCACATGGACAAATAAAAGTCCGTATTACATTTTCACACTGATGATTACTGAATAAATACAGCTTAGTCATCGGATGATCTTTGACTACTGAGACATGTTACATGTGAAGCATCCGGTCAGCCAGTGAGTAATCTATGACTGATCATGACTCCTGGTCAGTTAATGAACTCAAGGCTGGTTTTGAATGCAGACATATTACTAATAATGGGAGGATTAAGAGTAATTAATATTTCATGAGTTTGGGATGTGCTATGGAGAGTGATTGGATACCTCAGACTGCTGCATGAGAACTATAAGGAGTTTTAAGGATTGCCTGATGTATTGTTAAAGCAGCTAGTTATGAGAAATAGCTTCAACTTTTGGAATGGGGTGTCAATGCAAGTTTTGTCGTTTAACCGTTCCTGGATGTGACACTGAATTATACAAAAAAGGTCATTTTTTTTAGATAAGTATATGTTTCAGCTGTCACAGTAATCCATCCTTAACAAGCAGCCATCATTGAAAAACTCTTTCTAAGGCCCCCAAACATCAACAACCACCTGAACTTAGTTGGAAAAACTACTGTAGGATCCTGGAATTTCTATACATACCGAATATGTCAATCTGAATGTTGGGGAAGTGAGTAAAATTGATGCACAAGACATCTAAAATATTTCAATTTGATGGAATAGCAAAGCAGTGTAAACAACATATAGTGTCAACAAAGACTTGGGACAAACTGACTTACAACCTTGAAGCTACTTCAGGGTAAAATAAAAGGGGGCAAGTGTATGTTACATGGCTAATCTACTCACCAGTTGGAACTCAGAGCGTCGTGCGTAGGCCTCCTGTATGCCGGCATCGGCCCAGAGCGCGCTCAGCGCCATCACGTACAGCTGAAACTCACCGGGCTCGACCCCCGAGCCGCCCACGCGTCCCTCCCACGACATCACCAGCATGCCCTGCTTCTCGTTCTCGCAGCTCTGCCAGCTGATACCTAGCTTGTCCCGGGCATCCACCAGCACGCGCATGCCCTGCACAAACACACAATCAGTGCAAATACATGAGCCCGAATGTGGTGAAGTAGTGTAACAGCTGCTTTTTTCTAATGTCAGCATTTTTGTACTATGTAATATTTCCTGACCACATGGAGAGAAGAAAAAAAAGACTCAATCTGTATGTGCTGCTTCCTGGCAAGAACGTCAACACAGAGTCTAGGGTTACTGGTAAACATGGAGTAACTTTAACAGTGTAGCGCATGTGTCTAACCCACACACAGACACACACGCACATTTGCATGTGTGGTTGTTGGTAGTTTTCTGAAGGGAACCATGTAGACTGATCTGTGTGGGAGGTCTTCTGCTGAGTGATCAAACTAACCAACACACAGAGACTCAATGTTTTGTATAACGTCTCCTTTTCTCTCTGTATATATTTTTATTACACTTTTTTTAATCAACTCCTTTTAATTGTTCCAATTCAGCATTTCATGATGTGTTTGGTTAAGTCTATTTGGTGATTATTTTAAACATCATTTATCTAGTCCATTTTGTTGCTTGTCTATTCATAAGATATTTTTCTTTGCGTATATCTTTATGGCTTAATCATTGGCTCCAAGGTGAAGATTATTTCCCAGCATCCTTAAGTTCAGAATCTGCTGTATTATTAAAGCCTGTTTGCTTGATTTATTTACTGAAACAACAGAGGAAGCGGCAGCAAACAGTATCAGAGAACTACAAAGGTCACAGTGGGTTAAGGGATGTGAGGACATGTGTGTGTGTCAATGAGTCATGACCACCTAACTCTTGTGCAATAGTAATGTCTACTCAAGTTTATTTACATAGCTTAATATTGCATTCAATGGGGCTTTACAGACCCACAACAAGAACAGCTGCCAACCCAGCTCAAATCCTCTAAAGAAAAAAATCTGGAAGAAATCTCAGACAGGGTTGTTCAAAGAGAGAGACCCCCTGCTAAGATACATGGGTGTGCAACAGGAGGTGGGGGTGTGAAAAAGGCAAAACATGAAAAAAATATAGTAGGATTTGTGACAGTTTGTAGAAGGCATCAGTAATGCAGCTACTATATGTGTGTGCGTGTGTGTGTGTGTGTGTGTGTTGTGTAAGCTTGTGTGTGTGCATTTTGACTGGGACGCTGCTTTGTGACTGGTGTGTGATGTTTTTTTGTTGTTTTTACAGTAGAAATGCATACAAGACTGACAAAGCTAGTGCTTAACACAAAGACACACATGCAACCGTAATCTGACACGACATGCGCATCGAACAGCAGCATGTTGGCGGAGAGTCACTGTGAGCGAGCTTTGAGTCACATCCACTTTCTGTTTGTAATCCAACCTCAGCGTACTTGTAGCATAATCCCACACAGTCTTGTCTGTCTCTTTTCCTGTATAAGCGCATACCTTGTCTCAATTCAGCATGTCTGCACTTCTACAACAAATACATCAAAACTGTAAAAAGTTGGAACAACGGGTGTAATTCCAGTCTTGAGACTTTTGTTCCACCTCATAACCTTCCCTTTCCCCAATTTCCAGTCTCTACCTCTGTCAAATAAAGGTGAAAATGCCACATATTTAAAAAGAAAAAAATCTTGAAAAATGATTACACATTAACCAGGTCTGGCCTGTTTTAACGGCCCCAAATGTATAGCAAGAAATGCAGCCTTCTTTTGTCCACATTTGGAGGACAATACCAAAGTACCCTTCCCAAACTGTAATGTCAGCTGGTCATTCTATTATTGGAGCTTTCAGGTGATCCTAGTATAGTTAGGATATATCATATGCCCACTTTGTGTATGGTAGATATTGGTCCCTAATAATGGTCCCTAATAATTATGCCTCTTAAAATTGCAGACTGATGAAACAAAAAAAACACAAAACGGAACATACACTGCTTTGGTCTTCTTTTCCCTGTCTGGATATGTTGCTTTAGAGATACGTGGGCGTTATGTAGATGTGTGGTAACCACGGCTGAGCAACTTGCGAGTAACATGTAGTTACATTTTCGATAGGTGCACACCAGACTTAGGGCCGTTTCTCCATGTACCTACGTATGTAGCCAAGCCCTAGATATAACATAGAAGCATAAATCACGCTTAAAGGGCTGGTTGTACTACAAAAAAAGCAGTTTTACAACCTGTTGTCAGACCACAAAGTGTATAAATAAAGTGTTTATACATGATCCAAACGGCCACGCTCAAAATGAAAAGCTGGCCGTCATTGGAATAGGGTGTCATTTATAGAATTGCACTAACTATTTCACATGAAAAAAGTTGTGCCTAGGATGAAAAAAGAGCTAAAGAGACAAAAGACCAGTGGCCCTCAGTTGTATCCCACCACATGGAACTTGTTTCCTCACAGTCATGCCGCGGCCAATGGTATTATTAGCAGTCGCCTACAGTCGCATCTGGCTGGGCCTTTAAAAGAAAAAGAAGCTCTGTTTCATTTATCACTTTTGTGCAATTACGAAGTAACTTCCTTCCGTTTTCCGCACCATCAACTGCACTGCCCTTCTCCGGCTATCTTTTGCGCCCCAACAATCCACTCCCCTCTGTACAGAAGGCATCAAAAACTGTTAAAATATGGCAAAAGGCAGGTAGCCAGTGCCTCTTGCCCCTACCCTTTAACAAACAAGCATTACTATAAGTAACTTCTGCAATCCATACTATTCAATCTGTACAAGCAGTCCTAAATTTCTCTCCTTCATTAGGTTCCCATGAAGGGAGGGTGTCCTCACAGAACTTTGTTTTATGTTCTAGTATTCTAACGTTTACAAAGATGCCAAATATGCAGAGTTTTTGGGATTCAATGGGCTAAGCTAATAATGAATGTATCATGTGAAACTGACAGTGTGGAAAAAAATCTTAAAGCTACTTTAACTTCAAAAACCTGTCAGCTTGCTTTACTGTACCTACCTTGATTGATTCATGTTTGGGAAAGCACTTAATTAAGGAGTAATAAAAGACAATCAGATAAAAATAAAATAAAACTGCTTCATGAAAAACTCCAAACCATCATGTGCTCAACATAGAAAGTGGATGGAAACTAACCATTCTTTATTGTTGTTGTTTATGTTCTGTTCTATCCAAGAGGTAAAGCTAAATTAGTGGATACACGAGTTGTTCAGCCATCCTACACTTGCTGATGGGGCGTGACAGAGTTACATTAGGACCAACTGTTTTTGAGTTTCATAATTTTTGAGAAATAAGTAAATCCACTTTGACAAGGATCAGCCCAGAGATTTATCCGTTCCTGGAGTTATAATTAATGAGATTAAAAGAGCGGGGCCACACCTGAACTCCACCTACATGTTATTTATTTTTATAAGCCTAATTATGCTACGCATCTGTGTGTTCTCTTTCAGTTTTATCCCTTCTTAACTTCACACTTTGTTCTCTTTCTCTCTCATTAGGTTCCCATGAAGGGAGGGTGTCCTCTACACCCGACAAGTGAGGCTGAGCCACACTACTGATCAGGTAACATCCCACTTAATACACCAATGCTTCGCAGCTTTACTAAGGGAATCGTGTCAGTTCATGGTGTCATAAAATACTGGGAATTATACACTAATGGTAAATGTAGTCATTTTTAAGCCTTTACTGGGAAATTGTGATGGACACTTTCAAATATTTTAATAGTCCAAAGAAGTACAGATTAGTCAAAAAACTAATCAACAATTAATCAGTAATGGAAATAAACATGTGATTGCTGTTTGGTGGTTTTCTCTCGTTGTTTATACTTTTGGGTCTGGGACTGTCGGTGGGACACAACAAGTACTTTTAGTTTTAGTCTTTTGTTGTTGCATAAAATAGAGAGCCAATGAATAGCAACAGGGTGGGTCACGGGATTACAGGCATGTAGTATCATGCTGCATTGGAGAAGACGCCAGTCGTGCCATTTTTTCCTCTCCCATGCCCTGCTACACATTATGCATTGTGTGTTTTTCAGGAGGTTAACTGATGGTGAAATGTGTGTATGTGGGTGGGTTTGGGGGGGTCCTGTTCATGCTGTGGCCTAAGACAGCACCGTCACTGTATGCTGGTATTCAGGGCAGGGTATTGTATACCACCTCAGCTGTGTGGAAGAAACTGGCTCTTATCATCCTTGTCTAGGCTGTGTGGCACTCAGGGCGGATGTGCTCATCCCTCAGGAATAGTCTGGTATTGTTAGCTGGTGAAGGAGGCCCAGCCATGACAGCAAACAAAGGGACAGCGCATGCGCACACACACACACATGCACACACACACATACACACAAACACTTCAGGATAAAAATATGCACTATGTCAACAAACCTCTGAGTGTTTGTTTAAAGATTATTTTCTGGGCTTTTCCACCTTTTGACAGGACAGTTAGGTGAAAGAGAGGGGGAAGACATGTAGGAAATCACAGGTCGGACTCAAACCCCAGACCTCTGCATCAGGGCACAAACCTCTCATTACATGTGCGCCTGCTGCACCAATGAGCCAACCTGGCCAAAAACCTCTGAGTGTTTGCAAGTATGTGTGCATGTGTGTGTGAGCTTCAACTGTGGGATGAAAATGTCAATATTAGGGCTGCAAATATGGATTATTTCTACAACTGATTAACCTGCTGATTATTTTCCTGATTGATCAACAATTGTTTGGTCTATAAAATGTCAGAGATAGTAAATGTCCATCGAAATATCCCAGAGCCAACCAATGTGTTTTATTCTTGCCCGTTAGTTTTTTTCCTTCTGGCAGAAGTAATTTGATTTTATCTCTGAAATACTTGTGATGACTGTAACAGTCTCTCCCCATCTTTGCTTTCACATCTTTACTGGCCAGACGACATCTCCTTCTTCACTGGAACTCTACAAAAGCCCCTTCCAGTGCTTAATGGCTAAGGGATGTTGTGTTTTTTCTGAAAATAGAAATGATTAAATATTCTGTAAGTGTTACAGTAAGTGGCAGCTCTCTTTATCTTTCTTTAAATCTCTTCCTTCTTAAAAGGAAAACGGTATGGCTCCTTTTTTTTTACCTCTGAAAATACACAGTCGATATTTCACAATTACTTTTTTGTTTGCTCCTTCTCTTTCATTGTGTTATTTCTACCTCAATGAGGTGTATTTTTCGTTGGACCATACTATTCAATCCAATACACATCTAACAAAAAACTTTCCCAGAGCCACTGCTGCTTGAGTCCAAAGTATATCAAATACATTCAGTTTCCCATCATAATGATTAGGAAAAGCACATCTTATTTTTGAGGAGATGGTGCTAGTGATTGTTTTGGTGATGTTTATTTGAAAAAAGGATGATGAAAAACTCATTAATCGCGTCAACTCTAGTCAGTATATCTCTAAAGACTGATTAATCGAGGAATCTTCCAGCTCTGGTCTCCTAATGTCTTTTTCTCACCCATCCTTGGGTTTAACTTTACTTATTTAACATGGTTTCAACAAGTTTTATAGGCTTCTTAAGGAGAGCTCACAACAAACAAAATAATCTATAGATTTTAAACTAAAAAGACAAACGTAGGAGACACCAATAATAAATATGGTGGTTTAATCTATGGACATTGGGCTGTAAAGTTTTCCTGAAGGCTCCTAGCTATGTATTTCCTATTCTTACCTTTAGTATATTCTCATAGATAGTGTCCCGGAAATCCAGAAGTGCTTTTTTATCAAATTGTTGTCCGTTTATGATGCGCATCTGTTTGAGGAATGTGGACTTTCCGCTCTCCCCGGCCCCGAGCAAGAGAATCTTCACCAGCCGGCGAACGGCTCTCCTCTCCCGGGCGAGCATCGCGTCTATCTCCCGGCTCCTGCGCCGCGCCTCCCGCTCCTGCGCCGCATCCCTCTCCCGGCTCCCCTCCTTGCTGCTCCCCGGGTCCCGGCTGGCCTCCGCCGGGAGCAGGCAGCGGCTCAGGGTGCGGACCACTCCCGACATGGCGAGTCGTGGGAAAAGTTCACCGAAACTCCAGTGGGAAAATGTTCATTATAGGATGTGACCTCTGGGGGGGAAATAACCCATTCTTCTTACATCCAACCTGATAAATAATAAGGTTTCAGCGGATAATGCAATACAGTATAGGCCTACATCTAGATTTAAAAGGTGAAACCGTTATCTAGTCTCCAGTCGACAGACAACCCGTGTCCATCTTGGTTAGACCACGCCATCAACAAAAATCAATCCGGATAGAGACGAAACAAAGCCGGGAAATGTTCCGAAAATTGTGTAGTCTAAAGGTCTAAGTCCGTCCCGGACTGAAAAAAAGATCTAAAGTTGATCAGAAATCTGTCTGTTCAGTCGAAGCCACACTACATTAAGAAGACACACACATCCACGGTGGGGGGACAGCCTATCCACACTCTCTATCTCTCTAACTCCCAGCGGTTTGTGAACTTGGGCAGCGGAGTTAGAGCAGCTCATACGGGCGGCGGTGGGGCGGTCAGACTGCTGAGGGCGCCGGTGCTCTACCGGGGATCACCGCCAGGGGACGCCCGTGGACACAATACAGAGGGAGAGACACTCTGGTTCGCCCTGTAAGCACCCATAGATGGCCTATACAACCCTTTTCTCTCTGATCAGAGGACTGTAAGTGAAATGTTACTTTTTTTATCAATTTTTTAAAATAATTTATTAAAGGAAATGCACAATACAGGTTACATCAAACAGTATAATTTCCCCCAGTTTGTCTTTTTTGTAAACAGGAACAAAATTACCCTCACCCACGCTTCCTATAGACCTCTTGGTAGCTGGTATGTTCACACAAAAACAAATTATCTTATGAATGTACATTCTCACAGCTATGCATCCATATCCTTTCAAAGCATAGTTCCACATACGTCTAGAACATATCAGGTGGTTCAAATTTTGCAATTATTTAACATGTGTCAACCATTCTGTGAGGTGGTCAAATACCAACAGAAAAAGAGAGAGACAAATAAATAGGCAAGTGGTTTATAAAAAATAAACAATGGAAAGGATGGGGGCGGGGGGGGGGTCTGTCTCAGTTACAATTAGAGACCCTCACTCAGAGGACTTGAATTAGAACCTTTCCACACACCCTCTCGGTGTAAATTTGATCATCTTTAGCTTTAAAACCAAGATCTCCAAACTAACAAAATTCGCCTAAGGGCCAAAAGTGATGTGAATGCAATGATGTCCGACTGGTTTGCATTTAAACTCAGGATTTCCTCTGCCATACCAAATATTACTATAAGTGGACAGGACTCCAGCATCACTCAAAGAACCTCGCTTATTGTTTTAAAAACCATTGGCCAGTAGTCTGAGAGTTGGGGGCAGGACCAGAGAGAATGCACTAAGTTGGTTGGAGAAAAACAACAATTATCGCAGCTAGCGTCCGTCCTAGGGTATATGTTGGCAAGCCTTGGCTTGTTTAAATGCACTCTATGTAACCCCTTAAACTATATAAACCACAATCTAACTCTAACTCTTTTCAGTGCCAGTTTCCCAATATTCCTCAGTCAGGTAAATACAAAGCTTATCCTCCCATTTGCTTTTAAATTTGTTTAGGCTTTGATCTCCAAGAAAAATCAGCTGAGAATATAGTAGAGATTAGTCCTTTATTCACAGAGGAGATAGTAAGTTTGTCCAACACTGTGATGGCAGGGAGATCAGGAAAAGGAAAACATAGATTCTTAACAAAGTGGCAAACCTGTAGATACCTAAAAAAACAAACTATGAGTGATAGGTTTATATTTAAGTGTTCAATGTATTTAACTATTCTCAGGGAGCCTTTCGGGGCAGTCAGCATGAAGTAGACCCTAGGGTGCAGGAATAGATCGGAATGTGTAAAACTAGTAGAAGTGTCTCACAAATAAGGAGTTGTTTCAAAGCTAACCGTGTCTAACAGAAATAGATCAACTGACCGGTGCAGGACAAGAAGACTTTAAAAAATGCAGTTATTCTGATGTTCATTGGTGTACAGTTTGTTCACTGTTTGAATAAAGCTGCAAATGATCGGAAATCTTTGGACTCGTCATCTTTGAAGTCTACATCATCATTTCCTGATCTCAACCCCGATATTAACAAGGAAGGTTATATTGTCTACACAGATTATCAAATCTGTCAAATATGTTATCTGTATATGCAGTAGATCTTTAATGTGTTTGAGACCACTCAAACTCCATTGTCTAAATGTTGAATCAAGTGTAGAAGGAGGGAAAAGATGGTTCTTATAAATAGGGCCAGGAACTGACGCTGATGTTAGCTTATAGTGATAACGAAATTTATTGAACGTTTTGAGAGTGCGCAATACAACAGGATTGGATAAAAGAGCTTTACTGGCGAGGAGGAATACACTAAAGCTAGGAGAGATGTGGAGCCACCAAACTGTGCCCCAAGGAGACACCAGTTTGTAACTGATACTGGATGTCCAATAGTAATGGATAAAACATAAAAAAAGGGATTATCCACCCATATCTCTTTAAAGAATGGCCTTATTAATCCTTGGAACCTTACTCCCCCAAATGCATGAGGTAATAGATTGGTTGACCAATTAAAAAATTACTTGGGTATAAAGACCGGCAGGCATTGGAATAAATAAATAAATCTGGGAAGTATTGTCATCTTCACTGAATGTACTTCCCTGCAATGACTAGAGGAAAACTGCACCATATATCAAAGTCAGCCTTCATTTGGTTAACTTGAGGGCTATGGTTAGCTTCAAACAGAGAGGAGAAGCAGCGAGTGAAGTGTATGAAGTTTTACTTTTTGTCTGCATGTTTAGCCTTCATCAGATCCCCATTAGCAGTTGCTAATTTTCCTGGCGTGTACACACATTCAAAAAAGGGTCCAAATAAAACATGAATACAATCATGAAAACAAGGTCCAAATGACAGATTTAAAACATGAATAAAACACAGCTGCTTGATTGTAGTACAGCACAACCAAATCAATAACACAAAACTATCAATGGTATCAATACATTACTCAAATTATCAAATATAATACAAACAAATGAAAGACAGTGCACCGACAAACAAGTACAAACGCCAACACGACATTTGAGTTGCTGGGACAACCATTCATAAAATTCACAACAAGATCATTTAATAGTGTCTCTACTTAGGTAACAGTAATGGCCAAAGAAAACACTATGGTTTGGGTTTCCCCTTACCAAATACTATGTAAAAGGTTTTGCTTTTTAAAGGTCCAGTCCCACTCCCAATCATTGTCATATTGTACATTTAAGAGTTGTGTCATTCTGTGCAAATACATTCAAAATTCTTCTCATATTGAGTTCCTTTATGCAAATAAATATTAAATGAGTATCTGGTGTTATGTCTCTGTCAGTGGTGTAAAACTGCTGCAGCCGGCAGGTTGTTGAAGCAGGTCGGGTCAAAGACAAAATGTTTACTCTAACATCCACTAAGAAAGAAAATTAGAAAGTCTAGATGTCAGAATGAATGTTGTTCTTTTAGTAGTCATATTTTACCACAACTGGAACACCCTGGATTGGATTAAAGAATATGTACAGTGCTGTATTTATCACCTTAAAGGAATTTTGTTATATAAAGCACCCCATTATATTTCCGAGCTGTGAACCTCTAAATCTTGCTCAGATTCATCTTGAAATCCTTAGGATGTTTCGGTTTAATTAGTGTGATCAAATGTTTTATCAGCCTTTTACCTCAGCCATGGTCTGCAGTTTGTTGGAGACTAGCTGTAAATTGTTTTTTGTTTGTTTATCTGTCCATTAAATCACACATTATGTCTCAGACAGACAAATGCACTTAATAGATATTGGTCAATTTGAGGAATATCTCACTTTTGTGTTTTCGTAAATGTTCTGTGTGAAAAAAGTAAAAATCTGTGTGGACTTGACAAGGCATTGCAAAAATTTTAAAAGAGAGAGCGCTGCGCAGTGAAACTCACAAACGTCATAGAGTTACTCGGTTGGCTTAAACTGAAAGTTGGTTTCTCGCCGAGATGGTTCCTCAACCAGTGTCTCTTTTTATCATCACAATGCCTCAACACTTTCTCTTCTTCTCCGTCAAACAGCCAGATAGCCAAAGTCTCCATGCCAGCCCGTGTCCCTGGGAAACATAAGCTTCTCACTCAGCCAAGGCAACATGAGAGCCTCTGCTTGACAGCCTTCTTGCACAGAGAAACTCATCAGCTACAGGATCCAGGGTTTGTGATTTAATGGATCCAGGCTGTTTACAGGGCCAGTTTCACTGCAAGACTAATCTGCCTCACAAACGCCAGTTGGGTCAGCAGACCAGCAATACTCCAGCAGGCTCCTGACTTCTACCAACTATCTGCTGTTACCAAGACGGTGTGCCAAAGGAAGTGGACCCAGTAGAAGCCGGCCAGCTGCAGCAGACACAGAGGTGGAAAGTTGTGTGCAGTGAGATTCACCAGATAGAACCTATTCGGAGTTGATGCTGAGCAATGCTAATACATTTGCATTTCAGTTCCTCTAACATCATAGGAAGACGGTACATGTGTTTTTCAGTTTTTGTTCAAATTTAAGTAAAAACTTAATCACTTTTAATTCTAATTGGCATGGTCTCTTCTAAACACTACTTAAACATCAGCACATTAGACATTTTCTTTGGCAATTTAGTAATTTCACATTAATTATTAATTTTGCCTGAGAAGGGAAGGAAACAATTACATCCCAACAGATCAATTATTACTTAGGCAGATGTCATCAGTGTTAGAAGGAACACAGTCTCTAAATATAAATTATTCAGCCATTAAAAATGAGTCCAGATGGGTTTTTGGTGTAACATCGCCCTGCATATGTTGAATATTCCACGGTTTTTGCCCTTACTTTCACAATAGTTTTGTTTTTTTTAGTATTAGGCTACTATTACACCCACGACAGCACATTGATGACAAAGTAGCCTGTGAAAACGTTCTAAAATTCCCCAAACTAGGGCATGTTAAAGCTTTAGTGCAGACTTTTTTTAATATATATTAACAAATGTCTGTTACACTTTCACCCCGGAGACTGGGGATCGTGTCCCACGTCTTGCACTTCCTTTCCCCGTTTTGCTTTCCTAACCACAACGGCCCCATTGTTGTGGGCACCATGTGGCGTTTCATTCCCCCGTTGTTGTGTGCCACAGAGCAGCCCCGTGTCATGTCAGTTTCTGAAATGGTCAGGTTAAAAAATCGTGCACGTAATAAATGAGAAAATCTTGACATGTACACAAATTAATAAATCAAAATAATGTGACACATTCACAAAGTGGCGTGAGCCCGGGTTGGCTTGTACCATGTGGAGGTGCCGACAGTTTTATTGTCATTAGGCCTACTTAGAATTCCTAAGTAGGAGACAGAAATTACGCACCATTGCTGTAACAGATTTGGAAGATGGTTGGAAGACCAGCATCTTCCCAGTAGAGGTTGGTTGCAGGGGATTCGTTGCCACATCCACCCCCAGTTTGCTGAGAATTATAGGAGTGAAGGGTCAATCTCTCCAACAGGCCATCAAGTCAGGGTCAAGTGCTGCTGAAAAAAAGCAATGATTGGCTCGAAATTGAGCGTAAGGACCCCAATTGGGCAGCAAGGCAGAAACAGATGATAGGCGGTCAGGCTTAGTCCTGACTCGGGGAGAAGGACGTCCCTGACATGTAGAGTTCATAAGGAAAATGAAGGGTATGGCATGGAGGGGGGCGTACCTGGGACGCTGGGTACACTGTTGAGCCCTCTGGAGACGTCGTAGGTTTCAATCAGCAAAACGTTGATGAAGCAGGGTGCCCACCTGATGACCCTAATGACATACCTTACCCTCCGTTTCACCACTCCACCCCATGCTATTTCGAAGAGTTTCCTACTAAAGGGATTGAAACATCTAGTTCTATTAGCTCCACTAATAAAGCCTGCTGTAATTAAAGACGACAGCAGTAAATTGGAGGATACATTTCTGGAGAAGCTGTTTCTGATAAAGACCTATTCAGATGTTTTTATACAAATTCCTTTTGGCAAGTACAAATTCAATGTAAACATTTTCTTCTTTAGAAAATAGATACTTTTGTCAAACAAACGGGAAATGATGCCCCCACATCAGTTTCCATCCTTTGTAACCCCTAATTTGGCACCAATAACCGCTAAATGGAATTCAGCCATCATTCATTTTTATTATTTGCACTATTTTTTTTACTGTGACATGGTACAAGAACTCTGACCCCTTTGTGCAGCAAACTGTCACACACTTACTGGATCTCTGAGAGTTTATATTCAGCTCACAACTCCTTTCAGTCTTATGGAGATCGGAATTGAATATTTTTTGAAAGTGTTTTCTTAAGGCACATTGTGGAAGATATTTCAGAAATGACTGAATTATTTGAATAGCAAAAAAGACTCATGCATTTGTGCTTTAACTTTAAATTACGAGGAAGCAAAGGCCGAAAAATCAAGAATGTGTTCATGTGTTCTTGGAATGCTTACAAAAAAAAGAAAAGTTAATTATTAAACCTGAAGCACAACATTTTTATATTGAATGTGGAATTAATTCACAGATTTGAAGTGAGCCCAGGTTCATGGTTTTTGTGGGAAATTTTGTTGCTCAACATTTCCTCTGGTCTTCACACCAAACGCATTTTGCTTTCATTTTTAGTGTTATGTACTGTTTGTTATTGTCTGAAGATAAATCCCTCCTCTGTTTGTGATCTTGTGGTTTCTTTTTTCTCCTGTAAAAGTTTTTTTTTGTGTTTTGTGAGTTTTTCCTCATCCAATCGAGGATCTGTGTTGTAAAGCCCTCTGAGACAAATGTAAAAAAGGCTTCTAAATGAATGAAATTGACCAGATTTAACTTTAAATCTTTGAATTCAGAGAACATTTATAGTGTCAAATCAAAAATCGTGTTGTGTTGCAATTCTAACTTTCTCCCTATAGAGGGCGCTGTTAAATAAGAAAAGAAAAGAACAAGACGCTCCTTCTGAAGAAATCTCTACTTTTAACCCCTTAACGCGGTCAGCAAGCAAGGTAACAGCAACTTCCCAAGAGAAGGTTTTGGAGGTCACGCTCAGAACATCATTTTCTTCATTGACTCCATC
>NC_048408.1:24366049-24373411 GCF_013103735.1 Etheostoma cragini
GAGAGAGAGAGTGAGAAGAGAGAGAGAGAGATGTAAGCGCAAGATTAAAATTCATCTAGATGGCAACATATAATTAGCCTAAAAGCCTTTTCATCAGGCTTGGAACAACACACACACAACACACACACAACACACACACACAAACGCACACACACACACAAACACACACACACACACAAACACACTAATGGTCACCACCAGAGTCTGCTGATTAACACTGATATTCTACATTCGCCTCTTAACAGTACTGGAAGAGGCATCTGTGTGATGGCACCATTGCCTTGGTGTGTGTTTTGTGTTTGTGAGTTATTTATATGCTAATGAATCTGGAAGGGCTTGTTGAGCAGTAAGACTGTGTGTGTGTGTGTGTGTGTGTGTGTGTGTGTCTGTGTGTGTGTGTGTGTGTGTGTGTGTGTGTGTGTGTGTGTGTGTGTGTGTGTGTGTGTGTGAGAGAGAGAAGAAGGCAGTAGTCACTTCAGCAGGAGAACAGATAGTGGTGGAGAACCTTGAAGATGTACGTATGCTGCGGTCTTAAAAGTCGTAACAACACAGATGCAGATCCATCCTGATACTGTTTACCTGCCCCCCCCCCGTCCTCTTCCCTGTTATTCCCACTTTAGTCTGATGAAATACTGTTATTCAGGCACAGTGTCTGGATGCCTGTCTGACTTGAGATATTTTGGCACCAAATGCACCTTTTGTACCTGACTGAAATGCCAAATGCAGCTGTTGGCGATGATTGACAGGCCAACACTCCAGTCAGTGCAACATGCTTCTATTCTTCCCTCTCTAATGGCAGAGCTGCTCTCACTGCTGCATGTCAAAAAAATGAGACCCAGTGGGCTGAGTGGCAGTCGGTTTAAAGGATTTAAATTTGACTGCTTTTGCAATATTAAAGGACAATTTTGGTTTATTACAGGCTGGGTCTTATTTTCAAAGTAGCTATAATTGCCATCAGTAAAAAATATCACTGCATAAATCAAGTTAAAGAGGTTATAATTAACGTTGTTTTTTAAAAAATAGATCAAATGTTGATTAAATAGCAGTTAGTTGTTGTTTTTTTGTTTTTCCACCCACAACTTTACTGTTTGGGTTTTACTATACTTGTTTTGGACTGCAGCAGGCGGCTTTAGACATGTACATTACCTATGTATCTAGTGCACATATTCTTCTGCCCTCAGTACAAATGAAGGTGCAGAGCTATGCAGAGAGCTAAACACATTTCCACTGAAGGTTGAAGACAAAGTATTGGCCTTTGTAGTCTTTACTGGGAGCAAACTGTGAAACAGTGTGAACAGAATTGGATTACACACTAATATCAATAGAAGTATAGACTAGCTGTCAAATCAGATGCATTGCCTTTCATGGCGGAAAGAAACAAAGAAAAGATCAACCCTGTAATAATTGAATGTTTGGGCCACTTGATGTGGCCACTTGTCAGCGGAAATCAGTTGTGAACCAAAAAAATTGTCAAATCATCACCTTTGTCATTAGTAACTTGTAAGCAAATAGTTGCTCATCAACACATCGGTGTTACAGTGTTACAGAAAAAAATGATAATCAATTTGGAGTCGTGTTTCTGTCCAACAGGCAGAAGTAGCTTCATGTTGTTGCAGAGTGCAGGATTGGTCATTTTTTCTACCACAAGCTTAATATTGTTTTCTTTCATCCTATACCACAATTGTTTCCTCGCCTAAACCAAGGAGTTTCATTGCCTGAAAAGAACAATAAAGGAAGCTGGAGCAGATCTATTGCGGACATCAATGACAAACCATGTTGTTTTTCTATTAGGGCACCATATCAAAAAAATGCTCATTTTGGTCACTTTGAAATGGGATGACTTATTTTGTTGAGTGATTTGGAAGACTTTCATTGTGTTTCTTGTTCCGTCCAACTTTGTGGTAGCAATGTTAACGTGTTCGGAGATCTCAGCAATTAGATTGGAGAGTCTAAACAGTGGGCAAAACTACAAAATGAATGCCGAAATTTTACTAAAACTGATTTATCCTGTCCCCCAAACTCACTAGGAGAAAACCTAGTCTAATGTAATGATGTCTCAAAGAGTGGGAGAGGGTTGATTCAGTTCTGAAATGATTAATCTACGAATTGGTTAGTCAGGCGAGAGAAATTTCACGTTTTTTGACAATCTTTTTAATGTTAATTTCTTTATCAAGAAAAAATACCAAACATTCATTCACTCCAGCTTCTCTTATGTGAGGATGTCCTGCATTTCTCTGTTTTATTTCACTGTAAACTGAACTCTTTGGGTCTTGGACTGTTTGTTGGGTAAATCGAGCAACTTGAAGATGTCGCTTTGGGCGCTATGACATTGCATTTTTGTGATTAAATGATTATTTGATGTATTTGCAAAGTGGAAGAATTGATAATAAATAAACTGGTGAAAAAATGTATGTGAATTTTGATTTTTTTTTCTCTGAATTATGACTTAAATCTCAGAATTCTGAGAAAAAAGTCAGAATTCTGAGAAAAAAGTCAGAACTCACACACATTTTTCAACAGTGGCCCTAATCCTCTTCCGTAGAATACTTTAGGTCCACTCCGAGATATGCTTTCAAAGATTTATTGTTCATTTGAAACTCAGAAAAAAAAAATTCTGTTGCCTGAAAAATACTACAACATAGTGTGTAGAGAAACTTGTGATGTGATGTTGCAATGAAACTGCGATAAAACTTGCGGTCAACAGAAAATGCAAAAACCCAAACTCACCCCCTCTTTGGCCTCCGACATGCAGGTGCACAGGGGTATAAATAGACTGATTCCTGTCAGCCAACCCCCGTGACATCCTGCGTCATGTAATAGGTGAAAACTATAAACCATAAACCAACATAATATACATGACTCCTATAGATCTAAATATTCAAACCACACTTTGAATACCTTTCCAGATGTGTATCCATTGATTTCTTAGTGTGGAGCCACAGCTCTGGCTGGCTCCTCACATTAAGACGTGTGAAAGAACCCTGTATTCACCACCCACCAGTTTTTCCCTGTCTGCAGGCCAGCGTTTTCCATTTTACACTTGAGGCATTTAGCTGGCACTATTTGGAGTGAATTAGTCTGGATGGAACAGTAGACTGAGCTTTGGATCCTGTATGACTGAAATAAAAATATAATAAGGAATGCAACAAGGAGGTTACATTTTTTAAATTCAATTTTATTCATAGCATCATTTCATGACAATAGTTATCTTGAGACACTTTACAGGTAGAGTTGGTCTAGACCACACTCTATAATTTACAAGGACCCAACAGTTCTAGTAGTTCCCTCCAGAGCAAGCAACAGTGCGACAGTGGCGAGGGAAAACTCCCTTTTAGGAAGAAACCTGGGACAGACTCAGGCTCTTGGTAGGCGGTTTCTGACGGGCCGGATAGAGTCTTGTATTGTTACCATGACGTGTTCTTTGCAGCTCTACAGCAGTCATGTAAATGGTAACGTGCTCGGATAAGAAACATGAAAGATTTGTTAAAGAATATCTAAAAGGAAAACAAAGAAAACGTGATTTGGTGGAGATTTGGGGAGTTCAAGTGTTACTTAGGGAAAATGGAAAGTCACTTTGCAGCTCTGACTGGTAGGAGAGGATAGTTTTTTTATCATTAGGGAGTCCATGAAAGAAAAGACTGGATGGAGGGGATTGATTAAAGGCTTGAACTCCAAAAAGGTCCTTAGGAAAGCAGAAAAGCCTCATTTTCTCTTCTCCCAAGGATGGGACACACCAGTGGGAGATAGAGGACAACAAGTGAAAGCAAAAACTTCAATAGGGCTAGATTTAAAGTCCCAACTCACCCATGGAAAACTCACACAGGTGTTTCCGTTTAATTTCACTGACCATTCCTCTTTCTGGACTGCAGACATATATGGACTGTGGTTGTTTAAATCCCTTTCTTGTTAGTTTTGTTGCATGCGTTAGGTTGTGCGAATGTCCACCATCATCAATCTCAATGCCCCAGTATGCTCACTATAAACTAGACCACACAAAGAGTTTGTACCTGTTCTGAATGACCACACTGGAAGGTACATGAGAAGAGAGGAACACACTCCTCCCAGTGGAATCTCACTACCTTATTAATCTTGCCCCAAAAAACGATGTGTTGTGATTGGACATTCCCTCTTTCTCGTAGCTCTTATTCCACAATTGAAAAGAGGGAGTTTCAGACACTGTTAAACAATTTCACAAGCATGACTAGGGTGACTCAGTTGGTAGAGCAGGTGCACCTACTGTGGATCAAGGTTAACGCCTTGACACATCAGCCGCGGGTTTGACTCTGACCGGCGGCCCTTTGCTGCATGTCATTGACCCTCTCTTTCTCTCCCTTTTCATGTCTTCATCTGTCCTGTTGAAATAAAGGCCTAAAATGTACAAAAATAGTCTTAAAAAAGCTTTTAAAACTGGTCAAACACAGGTGTAACCAGTAGGCCTACCATTTATGTTGTCTGCATTTCATTCATGTGTTTAAATTCCAGATCCCTGTTATAGACCTTTTTTCACAGCATTCATTTTGCCATGTCATAGCAAGAGAAGCTAAGGTGTAATTGATGAAACTACGTTATATTTAGCGGAGCTAGTTCAAGGGTCCTGTCTGATATTGTGCATACAGTACTAACCCACTGGCTTTGCTTACTGGGACCCTTGATGGAGCTTAGCCATCATAATCAAAATGTGTTTCGCATGTGCTTTTACTGCTGTGTAAGTCAAAATGTCTTGTAACCCCCTTGGTTATATTAGTGTTCCCTAGTAATTACTATTCTTATTTATATAGTTTTTGAGCTGTAATTAAGTGTTTTAAATGGCTATGCATATACTTACATTCATGTAACTGTTTACAGTCAGTGTGTTGTAATTTGCTGATGGTTCTAAATGCAGTTTGAGTAGTTTGTATGAATGGTAGCCTATATCTCATTGCACCAAAAATTGCTGTTTTACGTTCTTTTTAAAATTACTTTTGATTGGTCAGATTTAGACGCAACGTCAAGTTCTTTAGTTACTGATTGGCTGGGGGCGGGCAAGAGAAATGGGGGGTAAACAGACAGTCATCGGAGGGCTACTCGCTCGCCATCCTTGGTGGGAAGAAGACGACAGCATGGAGGGTTACAAGTTAACTAGCCTGGGGAAAAGAGTTATTAGAATTGTTGACGCTGTTAGTTGCAGGCGCTGTTATTTGAAATTGAACAACAGTTTTTTCAGACTGTTTAGAGTTTTGTGCCGAGATTTCTCAGCTAAAATAACAGCTAATCTAATCTAACCTAAATTATCTAACGCTAATCTAACTAGTCCTTTCGGATGTTGGAGTGCTTGAGCTGTGCTAGCAGTGGTGCTAACGCGTTGCTAGCTGCTGCATTCCCAGTACGGACTTCCCTCCTCAACTGCTGCAGCTACTTGTGAAGGATCCAGCCGTTGTCATCCATTAAGGAGTGTTAGTGGGTGAGTTGCCTAATGTAATGTTAGTCCTGTTGACTGGTTACAAGGAGCGGTCTTCATATTTGTGTCCCAAAGTACTGCTGGTATTATGGAATTGCCAGCTTTTTGGTTTTGTTTACTTACAATAGCTAAAGTGTGAGCCCACATATTTTTAAGTGTTGTGTGCACACATTTAATGCAGGGTTGCACTAGCTATATTTACCAGAGTTTAAGATATTTGGCTGTTGGAGTATATCTGTTACTTGAGTGTAAAGTAATAGTATATTTGAACCGAGATTTCATTCACATTTCAGTCTTACAAACAAAAGTTGCTGCTGCTAACACTCATTCAACAGAAGAGTTGGACAGAAGATGTCCTGAAGTGAAGTCTAAATCTAACAATTTGCCTTGGCAAATTACAAGTTTTACTCTGTATTTTACTAGAAAATGTTTTTTTTAAAGGCTTGTTTAACTGACCAAAATTCCCAGAATTTCTTAGCTAAAACATATAATTAAAGAATATTATTTTTGTAACCTTCATGTTGCTGGAGCATGAGTTAACATTGAGCGAAGAGATACAAAAAGAGGAGAACGGGGATCACAGACGGGTACATAAGGAGGTGATAAGTAGGTGAAAAGACACATGAGACAGAGACAGAAGGTGAGATGGGCAAATGATAGTTTTATTTTCACCTCGGAGAGTGAGAGATGGAACAGCTGGTTCCTCAAAAACACAAAAACCATTTTCTTCCAGTTTTCCATCAGTTATTTTCGGTTGAGATCATGTTGAGCACAAAGCAAAGACATCAGGATTTTTGCCTAATGGATGTATTTGTGACACTGTGGGTGAGCCTGTGTGTTTTGATTAGTTCTCACTATGCATTTCTACCCTGAGATCATCACTAACACTAACACTGCTCGGCGCACACACACACACACACACACACACACATTAAAGCCCCACCGATAAAGGACTTTTAAGGCCGATACTGATATGAATATTTGGTTATTCAAAAATCCGATATTCCAATATATCTAAATCCAGAAACGCGTAACGAAATAGATTTCCCTAACCTTAGATATTTGTAGTTATTTCTGAGTTCTCACTAAAATTATATGATAATTTGTTTTATTGTCACAACAGAACAGAGGAACATCAAAATATATTAAAGTTCTGATAAATAAATTGCATACAAATACAAACTTAAGATATGAAACTTAAATTCCTTTAAACAGAAATACAAAAAATAAAATAAAATAAATATAATCAGTGTTGCCAACAGGGACATTGTAGAGCGCCCACTGGTGGACAAACTATGCAACGGCAACACTCATAGCATGGTTGACCGTCCGTTTTTATTTTTTACAGGGGTTATAGAATGCAAAACCGAGTTTACCATGTCATAGTTGAATAACGACAGTTTGGTGGGTAAATAGGACAGACATACAACCTCAAAATCCCATTGACACCTTCGTCCTGCCAATCTCACAACTTGAGACTGCTGCTGCAAACGGGCAAATCTCAACAAAGCTAATAGTTGCGACAACTATGTTGCTCCTCCTTATGTGGCTCTGGTCTCTAGTGTTTGTCAAGCCCCAATATTTACATAGGCTACACCACTGATCTGATGTCAGCTAAGTCTTCTGAATCTAGGTCGCGCAGATCTCAGAAATTGCATACATTGCTTGTCTATTTAACTACTAAATTCACTTCTTCATTCAGGCTTTTTTATGCAAAAATCAGCTACAGTGAGGAAAATAAGTATTTGAACACCCTGCTATTTTGCAAGTTCTCCCACTTAGAAATCATGGAGGGGTCTGAAATTGTAATCGTAGGTGCATGTCGACTGTGAGAGACATAATCTAAAAAAAAAATCCATAAATCACAACGTATGTCTTTTTAACTATTTATTATTTATGTATAATGTATTACGTTTACTGAGGAC
>NC_048408.1:24373439-24374335 GCF_013103735.1 Etheostoma cragini
CCCCCCCCCCCCCCCCCAAAAAAAAGAAAAAAAGAATCAAGGTTTGTATCTAATCATGGGTCAAAAATCGTGAACCAAACCGAACCAAAGTTTGGTGAATCGTTATAGCCCTAGACACAAGTGATAGCTTTGTAAGACCTTAGGGTAGCTGTAATATAAGTGGCATGACAAAATTCAAACTGTAAATATACCTTAGTTAAGCCGGCAGCGGGCCAGGTCCGTGGAGCCCTGGACCCCGGTCGTCGAGTAACCCAGAAACACTGACTTTGCCCTGCGTATGGAGAGCAGCAGTCTACTGCTGTCTACTCAGACTGTGTGGAGCTCCTGAAGTCCACCACGTTTAACTAAATTTGCAATTAGCCATCAATTTTTGTAGTTGATTTCTCGCATAAAAAAGTATCAGAAGTGAATTTAGTAACTAAATAAAAGGCAAACAATGTATAACATTGCAGTGTCAGAATTATGAGACCGCTGTCTCGTCTCCAATGTATGTGTATATGATTTGCTCAACCAATCAGCACACCGCTCATCTAAATACGTATTCATGAGCATACCATAATTAGAGGAAGAACTCTCGTTCCAAATAGGGCCAAAACACCGATGCATAAGCATATTAGAAGACCTAAGGAACAGTTTGAAATAACCTATATAATTATTCTATTGCCCCTTTATATATTCATTTAATAAATGCTGATACCTATAGGGAAAGGCCTAATATTGGCCAATAATATCAGCCCGCCGATATATCGGTCAGGCTCTAACTACTACTCTTTTTCGATGTGGGTTTGTTCTGACTTTGTGTCTCCGCTATCTGAAATGGCATCTTTGTTGTCTTACCTATCGTGTGTGTGTGTGTGTGTGTGTGTGTGTGTGTGTGTGTGTGTGTGTGTGTGTGT
>NC_048408.1:24374489-24375501 GCF_013103735.1 Etheostoma cragini
TGTGTGTGTGTGTGTGTGTGTGTGTGTGTGTGTGTGTGTGTGTGTGTGTGTGTGTGTGTGTGTGTGATGAGGAAAACTTCCATTTGGGAAAACCAATTACCACAGGTAAATAACACAAACGTTCCTTATACGATTTAGCCAAACAATGCATTTATTAAGAGAAAAACCTCTTCTCTCTCTCTCTCTCTCACACACACACACACACACAGGTTATGGTGTACTTTTGAGAACATTGCCTCACATTCTTTCATTACCCATTCCACAGTCTTACACTTTACCTTGTAAAATTGACTTCAAGCCGTATGTCTTTATCCCTAAATAAATGTCTTTGGACATTTTAGACACAGTAGGTCTTTATCCACTTTTTTCTCTATGAGAATCAGAAAAGATTGAGTGCTGTAATGTTTCCTCATAAGTCCTCACAAGTTAAGATAAACTCCTACGTCTGCACACTTCCTACATTTCCCCCTGGGACAGAGTGTAATTATGAGTTTGGCCTGGAATGGTTTGATAACTATTAAACAGAGATTTCTGGAGGAAATAAGGCAGAGAAAATAAAGTGTTGGAGTGTACAAATCCTAATTAAAATAACACAGTGTTTATGGTGCGCAGGACACACACACACACACACACACACAGAGAGGAGGAGGGAGAGCAGGGGAGGAAGAAGTATTGGCATTAGTGCAGGGAGGGAGAGGGGAGGGACACAATTCTGTGAGGAGGGTGTGTTATCATATTTTTACAGGAATTTCCTCATTTAAAATCTTCGTTAGGCGCTCCCTCACTTTATACTTATTCTCAGCTCCTCCATCGTGTGTGTGTGTGTCAGTGTGTCAGAGCGAGCAAAGCCTGCATGTCCAAGTACGTGTGCATGCTGGCTTCTGATTATCCTTTGAGTTTATTAATTACAACTTTTTGTCATTCATCCAGGTTCTATCAGTTGCCACACAGAAAACTCTTCCCTGCCATGTTTTTCTTCATTTCCCCTACGTTTCTGTCTCCAATCCTCCTC
>NC_048408.1:24375511-24383387 GCF_013103735.1 Etheostoma cragini
CCCCCCCCCCCCCCTCTTTTTGTTTTGTTGAGAAGAGCAAACCAGTTTTGCATTAAAGACCAAGAGACTTATAACGGATGAAGTAATAATTTGCTCCTCTCCACACTCCATCTCTTGCAGCTGTCACTCCGGGATGAGCCCGTTGATTTGATCTTCTTTGCCTCACGGTAAAGAGGCCTGTCGAGCTTTAATCGTTTAACACACACAGGCAGAGGTATAGATTATAATCTGACTAATCCTGGATTACAACTTGGCTATCATATGCTGTATGTGAGTGTGTGTTTGTCTGATATTTGAATGAGTGAGTGTGTGGATGTTTTATTTTTTATTTAGCTTCCAAGAAGTAGTTAGTTCACCTGGGGGCGGGGTCCACATCAAACAATAAATGTACATCCAGATATTTTAAAACAAATACGTTTTAAATGCCTAAACTAAACAAACCGGCCGGTTAACAGATGCTTATTTGAGTAGTTTTTGTACTGGAACTGATTTAACCTATTTATTTGATCCTACCTTGTATAATTTATATTTACTTGCTTGCAGTCGGCCTCTGTCTTGCCTTTGTTGAGGCATTACTGCACTTGTTTGCCCATTACTGCCACTAACCGACGATCAGCGAGATGACATTTAAGGTGCTCTAAGTGATGTTGGGTGACGATACTTCTTGTTGACGTTCAAAGTATTTTCAAACAAAACAAGACTATCTTACCCCTCCCTCCTCATCATCCCGTCCCCTCCCCCTCCCTTCTGTGCTTCTGCGCACTAAGCCTAAACCTTTCAGAAAAGCGCTGGTGTCGCCACTGTCACTTCTTTTTGAGGTTACTAATCACATCAAAGACAGATAAGAGTTGTAGGAGTTGCTGTTAGCTGTTTGGTTACTAAACTCTGTTTAGTTAGCTACCTAGCTAATGTTGTTGTTGTTGAAATAAAACCCACTGGCAGCGCTGCGAAGCACTGGGATGATGCGCTGCCCAGCTCCACGACACTATATCAGGCACAAAATATCTTTCTATTAAAGCCTTAGGCTGCAGCAAGCTATTACACTAAAGGTTGTATAAGTCAGTCAAATTACCTGAGATAATTAAACATTTTATGGATTTATTTTTTTATTTTTTATTGAATTATTGATTGTCAAAATAACAAAACGTTAGTTTAAAATCAGTTTTAGTTTTAGTTACTTTTTGACTGAATTACTTTTGATCTTGTTGCATATTCTAGACGGAAGATGCTCTACACAGAGAACAGTACCTGACATTTAATATACCAATAGCATAAAGTATATACTAGTTTTTCATAAAGAGACGGGGTGTATGCTATTCCAAATGACATTTTGCATCAATAACACATCCCGCTGTTAGCCATGAAAGTTATTATCACACAGCACAAAAAGAACAATGAAGAACGAATGCAGCTGGCTGATAGCTTGGCTGTATGTGTGTGTTTTACTCTCTTAATACTGGAATGTGGCAGTATATTTGTATGGAATGGATGCAGTGTGATATTTGTTTTCATTTCAACAGCTCTGACATTTTCCTTTTTTGGAGAGCTAAACAAATCAGTTTTCACTTTGACTCTCTGACAGCCTAGTATTCCACTTTATTAACACTTTTAAGAACAATCATTGTGTGCATTGTTGTAGTATTTAGTGATTGTTTGCACATGTTTGTGTGGAGCTGTTTGCCACATATAAACACATACATGACCTCTTTCCCCTTTGTGCCTGCAAAGGCTTCAGCTTTCCTGCATGACCGAACACGCACAATGTAGCTGTCCGAGTAACCCGCAACAACCAAAACACACCCGTCCCTGACCCACATGTCTGTTTTTGTTGTCTGTCGCCAAAACAGACTACACACACACACACACACACACACACACACACACACACACACACACACACACACACACACACACACTTACACTTGTAACACCTAATATCGAGATGTCAGTAATGAGAAAACTTCAAATGTGAGAACTTAGAGACAGAATTTTTTTACTTATCACCAAATGTGTTTAATTGTAATTAAAACACATTACATTTTTTACCCTTAATAGGAATCAGTTTGTTCTTGAGTAAACTGCTAAAAAAATTGCCTTTTACAGTACCTATCTTTAATTGTCACACAGGATCATCAGGTTGATCTTGAACCCAATTTGCTTACTGATAATCTCACACAAGCGACCCAATTTCAGGCCGGTCTTGAATGACTATCTTCTTGGTTATTTTCAGTTCTATGGAAAGGCCTCTCAGGACCACCCCCAATTCCAAAGTTGTTAGATGTAAAATATAACGTGCTTTGAGAGCTTGTACTAGCTGTGTCCCATGCAATACAGCCTCTTATGTTGTGTGTGAAAGACTGCACATCAATGTGACTGGTTGACTGCAAAATCAAATTTTCCTTTAGTGATAAAGTTGTTTGAATTGATTGACTTTGCAGTCACGTGTTGAACAAATATGAACACTGAAAAAGATGATAATATACAACTCAAGTCCCATTGCCAATAATTAGTTATCTTGTTTTATTTGAGGTTCAAGGTTCAATCTTGTCACCCAAAGTTTCCACATGCAGTACGTTTTCTGGAGATTTCAATCATATGACATGATCTTCCTCAGCTGCTGTCGACCATTGTAAAAAAAAAAAAAAAAAGAATAGACTTAACTGCTTCAAGAAATGCCATATTTGCTAGTGCTGACTTAGTTGCGGCAGCGCAGGTAAATTGGTTTATTTTATTTTAATTTATGGGGAAAAAAAGAAGAAAAAATCACACCCTTGACATTTTTAGCTGCCTCGTTAGTCATTTCACCCTGGTGACGGGCTTGTTTTGTTCAGCACAAACAGGTTTGAAAATGACTTTGATACATATCCTTTTAAGTTGATATGGTGTTGATCAAACGTGTTGTATTTGCAATTAAGGAACAACATCACTCATTTCAATCATGTGTTCTGGCCGCCTGGCAAATTCAAGTCCAATATTCACTCTGTTTAACGGCTAATCACTAAAGCTGCCTGCTGCTGTAGAACACTATGCTACGAAATCATTATAAAGGTTCCCTGTGGACTTTTCTTTTGTTAAAGTGTTTTTCACATAGGTGCCTTGTGTGTATCCTTAAATTCTTACAAGTGTGTTAAGCACATTTCCTTCCTCATAAAACATTTACGAAGCAGATTTTTAGGATTATCATTAATTATGCAACATCCTCGTTTGCTTGCTAGCAGTCTTTTCCTTCCTTGCCTTTGTCGGCACATTGTTTCCTCTTGTGTTATTGCTGTCGCCCGGCGGCAGGAATGTAAATTACATTGCCAGCAATGTAACATGTGCACAATATAGACCAACCGGAGACTCACTCATTAAAAAGTCCCTCCGTTGGGCTACTTGTGGTCAAATACTACTTAGGGCTAAATTAGTTTGGTCACACTTTAAAAACGATTTTTTTCAACAAACGTCTAAGACAGTGTGTTTCTGTTTTTCAGTCAGTTTTTGATACAGCTCATGTCCGACTGATTTTACATACAGCAGAGTTTACCTATCTATTTTCTTTATATTGATGTTTCCATGTTGTTTCTTATTAGCACTCTTTATTATGACCACTGCCCACTCTATTTGTTGTATTTTCTTTGTACTAATGATAAACACTACATTCACACTTGTGTTTCTTGAGTTGGCAAAATAAAATTGTAGTCCATGATTCTTGGACATATTTACACATGTATTTTTATGTAGGCACTGAAATTATAACTTGAACTCCCAGGGTGCATTTTAATGACAGGTTTTAAGGGGTATGAGACTTAAATGTTGAAGTGGAGGCCGGGGGTGTGTCCTTGACCAACTGCCACTTCGCTCCTTTTAAAGCCATGATTTGTCTATCTCATGGGCGGGCCAAATTCTCTGGCAAAGCAGAGAAAGGGGAGGTAGTCTCGCCCCTTACCTTACCCAGGGCTCGTTCTACACCTATCGCCATTTCTGGCCACTGTAACAACATATTAATGTGAAAAAACTCAAAGTGAAATGTTCATGCCATGGGACCTTTAAACAAGTAGGTCCGACATATCTTGACGTTTGTACTGTGTTGCTTTGCTTGCTTATATAATAAACCAAATCTACCGTTATGAATGGCAACATTGCACCACTGGTCGGCTTAAAGGACAATTCCGGCGCAAAATGAACCTAGGGGTTAATGACATGTACCAAGTCGATCGTTCTCTGGGATCTGATCTGGAAATAATTATAATGAAAACGAATGAGTCCTCCTCATGTATGTCGGGGGAGGAGGCCATTCTAAAGGGGCTGAAGTCAGTGGCTTCAAACACAGCAACTCGAGTTTTCTTTTTATACGTTGTTTGCTAACGATGGCAACTTACTGTCCGTTTTATCTATCGGTGCGTCATCTCACCACACTTCTGTTTTTCTCTGTTTATGTTTTAATTAGTGCTGGAACATTATGATGACTGTTGTCAGGCAGCTTCAGGCATTATTTGTAAACACCACCCTGAGGGACTCCACACGCACGCACACACACACGCACACATTTAAATTTACACTCACACACAAGCATGACATTAACATTTAGAAAGAAAAATACCAACAAAAACAGGACAAGAGAGCATGGTACTGTGCCAAACTCTTCAAAGACAACTTCTGACAGAATGTTTCATGAGTCAGAATAAAACAGCATAAAAATGAAGAAAAACAAGTGTGTGTGTGTGTGTGTGTGTGTGTGTGTGTCAGAGAGAAAGAGCAAGAGCCCTGGCTTTTATGTTCACAGTGATGTCAACAGTAAATAGCAGATTATTATTCCTTCAATTTTCTGTGATCAGCAGCTTAATTATTGAAGCCTGTGAATTTATGTGTGAAGCACTTACGGTTTTGTCTTTTTCGGAGTAAACACTTTGTTTTTTTTGTGTGTGCTCTCCAACTATGTGTTCTGGCCAGCAATTAGAATTGTGAAAAGACGCAATAAATGGTTAAGAATTGACTTGGTCATTGGTTATCAAAAATAATTTTCAAAAGCAGCTTCTTACAATGAAACAAAATGCCATGCAAACGTTTTTGGCAGGGTCAAACACTAGAAAAGGATGAACAGACACCGCGGGAATTAAATGAATAATTGAATTATTAAAGCCAAAGTCCGACTTGAATTGTTGCCTTGAGGCACACTACCCACACGGAGAAACCAGAAAAAATAGAAACACCTGGGGCCAGGAAAGCTCTTTATAGATCCAGAACTAAAACTCAGTGCACACGCAAAGACAATATACGCATTCTTTTTATCAGATGTGTAAAGCTGCACATACTCCTGATTCTGTTTTAAAAATCTCAATAATTGTGGAAGTGGGTTTGCATGCACGGGCCTCATTCCAACAAGTAGCCAGAAAGGGTAGGTGATGGCTCAAATGTTAAAGGTCCAATGGCATGAACATGCATTTTAACATTAAAATGAGTTCCCCTAGCCTGCCTATGGTCCACCAGTGGCTAGAAATGGCGATGGGTGTAAACCAAGCCCTGGGTATCCTGCTCTGCCTTAGAGAAAATGAAAGCTCAGATAGGTTGATCTGGAATCTTGCTCCTTATGAGGTCATAAGGAGCCTCCCCTTTCTCTGCTTTGCCCGCCCAGAGATTTAGGCCCATCCCATGAGAAAGCGAGAGACATCATAGCTTTCAAACGAGCAAAGTGGCGGTTGGTCAAGGCCACACCCCCACCTTACACCGTAGTACAAATCTACAGCATAGACTTCAAGGATCCAGAAATGCTGCGCCAAGTGTCCAAAGTCCTTCCTGGGGGTCCAGTTAGGCTCATATTGTTGTTCCCCTTTTTGAAAGTTAGATTTCTGTTAAGTAGACCATCATCATCTCGAACAAATCAGTAGAAAGGTGAATGTGTTGGCCATTCGATTGCTGTATTGACACACATGACAGACTGTCAATCATAGGTTGTTAACGTGATACTGAGAGATTTGATATACAAGCACTTTGTAAGGAATCGGTCTCTGCTGCAGCATCACACATACAGTAGGAGCATGTCTGTGTTTATTCCTCGTCTTGTTGTAGTCTTTTTATGCTTTGTTGCTCCATCGTAGGTGTCTGTTTCCAGCGTCTGAGTACTTTGCCTCGAAAGACATCATGAAACCAGGTTTAGCAATTTATATGCAAAGCAGAGAAACGGAGAAAACATCTACTGGAATGATACACAGTGAACAGGGAGAGACGTAATTGGACAGAAGGTTGCTGGTCGTAGATGTGCGAGATTGCTCTGCAGACAGAAAAAAAGAGACATACACACACAATTCAGACTCCTAGACAAAGACAGGATACCTTGTGAGAGCTCTTTAGCAGAGGTTGAAGGTAAAGATGATACTCAGAAGTCTATTCATCAGACCTGAGGGGGGCTCTGCAATCTACCTTCTGCAGACTTTTCAGAGTGGAGGAGGTCGTGGATTTGTCTGAGGAGGTTTAACACAGAAACTGTAGTGTGTGTGAGTGTGGTTTTCTGTCAATGCAAGTTTGTTTATGGATGGATACACAAGAATTAAAACCGCGTTGATTGGTTTGTGTTTGGGCCGTATTAGCACATGCATTAGTGTGTGTTTAGGCATGTGTGTTAGAACTGAGGAGATTGCAGTTATGCGCAATTGCATGTGTTGGTGTACACTACACTGTTAATGGCTGGCCTTGTTCAGTAACAATATCATGCCACCATCGGCTTGTGCCTATGTAAAATGTTATAAAAATCATAATTAGAATCTGCGCCCTACTGTTCATTGAGACATGTTTCCCGTGGAGCGGTAAGTCCGCCCGCTGAGCCAAGTTAATCAGCACAAGTGACAAGTGAATTTTAAATCCCTAATGTTAATTTCCAAACCTGTTTGTCCTTTCTTTTCCTTGGATCTGTCACCTTGATCTAGTTAGTCACTCAATTGTCAGAGTTCATAGGGTCTCTGGGCTAACACTGAGTCAACCACAGAAGTCCCATCTCAGCTCTGATAGTAAATAATACCCTTTGAAGGATGGCAATTCCGCCACTGTGGCGTACAGGAAAAACACAGAAAAGAAAGACAAGTTTAGTAGGTGGTAGAACTTTATTCTGACCCCACTGGTGTGACAGTGCAGTATCTTTTACTACCCTCAGCCGAGGTAAACTTCACCTCTCCTCATCACACAGTTTAGTGGAGGCGACGCATTTAGAAATATATCTATTTTTTTTTAACTTTCCTTTTGTAATCCTAAAATCACTTTCTTGACAGATTTAACATCTTGGTTGAAAAAAATAAAACAAATAGGAAAAAGAACTGACTTCGTTTATATCAGTTATCCACTGATTTCAAACACAAAGCAAACTGTCAAAAGCAGCTTCCATCCTTCTTGCCTTGTCTGATCTGGTTTTACTAAACACATCAGCTTTGAGCACTCCAATCATATCTTACTGTGAGAAGAGGAGAGGGAGACAGAATAACGAGAGAGAGACAACACAGTAACACAGAGGCATTTGCACATTATAGTACAGAACCAGTGGAGAGTAAAGGAACAGGGGCCCTTGATTGGGGCTTAAGAGCTATCATACATCATATCATCGCCCGTTGTGTGAGTGTATTTTCACATTTGTGTCTGCACGTTGTCTGATGTCTACATCGTTTGTGTTTGTGCAGCTCATCCGTGAGTAGCCAGCAGACAGATGCTATTATTTGCATGCAAATGTTACTGCTACTGCTGAATTCAATGCTGACATCCATCACCAAAGATTTCTGCTGTCCTCGGAGGGTCCGACGCTGGTCTAACTCCTGTGTGCTTTTTCAGTGACTCACACCAGATACAGTGGGTACGGAAAGTATTCAGACCCCTTTAAATTTTTCACTCTTTGTTTCATTGCAGCCATTTTCCA
>NC_048408.1:24383487-24409470 GCF_013103735.1 Etheostoma cragini
TTTGGAAAAAGGCTGCAATGAAACAAAGAGTGAAAAATTTAAAGGGGTCTGAATACTTTCCGTACCCACTGTACACACCATTGGACTGGTATCAGGAGGAATGGTGTCAGAGTTTGGATCATGTCTGCTGTGTCAACATGGAACACTGAGCAGAAAAGTAGACTGGAGGAATGACGTGGGGCACAGTTGCAGTTCAGTCAGGAGCACTAAAGATGGTGGTCGATAATGTTATATCAGAAGAACAGCTGAGTGCGGGGAGTTTGCCAGCAGAGTCTGCTTCAGGGAGGATATTTGGCAAACTGCCCCGACAGGTCAAAGATGAATTTTGAGGATGGGCACTTTTCTTTTGAGTGTGGAGTAACAGAGCAACTATTGGACGTCTAATGATGATTAAAACAGTTTTTCTGATTTGAGCTATATCTATGTTGGCTATAACAGACAACCTATTATAAAAAAGCATGGTCCAACTAGAGTGTGGACAGCCAAGAACCATCGGGCCCATTCGACAAACAATTACAAATGATGTTGAGAGGCCACCCCTAGCCCAGTAGAGCGTGCACCCCATGTGGGCTGAGTCCTAAGCAGAGGCGCGCATCGCTTTACAGCTTGTCGACCCCCCTCTCTCTAAGGGACGGGTTAACATGACCACGGGCCCTGGACAAAAAATTGGAAAGGGCCCCCCTCCATCCCCAACCCACACACACACACACACACACGAACGCACACAGACGTATAAGCCTACACATCCACTGTCTCAAAGAGGGCACAGTGCTTTACAGCGTATAACATGAAAAACACAGTCTACTAGGGTACAGATATGTATACAAACCAATACATTAAATGTGGTGGATTACCATTTTGAAAAAATGTGAACACAAATGTCCTTCCTACAATTTATCAAGGTTGATAATGAATATAAAAGTCATTCTTGTGTTGCAACTTTTCCATTAGAGAAAAGGCTTCACATGTCTCTATTAAATGAGAAAACTCAACCACCTATTCCACAGTCTCTTGCGTATGCGAGGTATTTAACTCCTCTGTTGTGAAACTCAGAGGCCCCTCTTTCAATGAGACTTACTCTAGGCCTGTCGCAATATTAGTAACAATGATAAATAAAAATGTGGTTGATAATTTTCATGCAATAATTTCAATTTGCAATTCTCTTTCTACCAAAGAGACTGGATGACTACTCTCGGTTCCTTAGCGTAACGAGTAGTGAGCCCTCTAGTCACCTGTCAGTTGCATGATCTTTGTGTGGGGAGGCGGGACTCCTGGTGTAGCCGTCCACAGAGTGCAGCAAAAGAGACGCGTGTGGAGAAAACGCTAGCTGAGAGTTGGAGGAGTAAAAAAATTAAAAAGAGATGGAATTGGTTTCAATTCCTAACGCGACAGCTACAGTGTGGGAGCAATTTGGATTCCAACTGAATAGCCGTGGTGATCCACTTAACCTGAGTGAGCCAGTATGTCGCATTTGTTGTAAAACAGTAGCAACTAAACACTGGAACACAACAGACATGCATATACACCTAAAACACAGTCATCCGCCGCACTTTTTCCGAGCTGGGAAAAAAAAACTACAACAGATGGGCCATCTCCGTCTTCCCAACAGTACACAATCACCGGGGTGTTTAGTAAACAAACAAACAAACTAATGTTGCTAATCTTTAATTTGCACAACTCTTGAAAAACCCATATGTTTACTGTACTTTTGTCTTTTATTTGTTTTAACCCTGTGCTTGTTGTTGTGTGTTGTGTGCAACTCTTGCAGCAAAGTTACTGAGTGTCCAAAAGGAATTTCTCCTTTGGGAGGTTACTAAAGATACTTTTGACTTTTGACTTTTTTACAAACAGGATAATGAAAATTGGTGTGCACCCACAGACAGTGTAGTTCGCTTCATTGCTAAAGAGATGTTACCCTTTAGAATCGCCGAAAAGCCAGCATTTCAACGAATTCTCTCTCTCTCTCGCTCTCTCTCCCTCTCTCTCTCTTGCTTTCTCTCTCTCGTCCTATCTGCACACCCTGCTGTGGCTATAGACTGGAATTCACTTCACTCTATTTGAACAAAGCTTTATGCTGTAGAAATTATTTTTAAAAAGCTTTTTGCATATGGCCTGTTGAAGCATCTGCTCCATCTCTTTGGCACTCTTTACGACTGAGCCTGAAGTTTAATAAGTGTAATTTTGTTTACATCCATTTCATTTATTGTTTTGGTTGTGTGTGGTTTTTAATTTCCATTGTTATTTATTGTTTTTGATTGTGTTTGGTTGTTATTCCAGTGCATTTGTTGTTAACAGAGAATGAGAGTCCAAGACAATATTATCGTTTATTGCGATCATTTCTGGGACAGTTTATTGTCCATCAAAATTTGTTATCGTGACAGGCCTAATGAGAATCATTTTTTACTTTGTCACTGCATATGCTTCCCCACATTGCAGAATCCATAACATCTGATACAGGCCTGTTGTCTTGTAGAAACTGTAACCTCCTGCATGTTGTCTGAACAGACTGACAGGTCAGCGGAGAGCGAGGCCTGAGCCGTTTTAAGTGGACAGCTCCTTGCAGCAAACATGCTCATTAAAGCAATAAACGCAATTGTTTTTTTTTCTCATGAATGCCATAAATCTAACTTTAATGCTAGCTAGCTAAAGTTATTAAAGTGTCTCCCCCATAAACTAGTTATGGCTAAATGACAACATTCGGACAGTTACTGTTACACAACGTATTCTTCATTATCTGCTCTACTTATCACTGTCTTGCTTTCTTTTCTCATCATCCTCCTTTTTTCTCTTCTCTTTTTCACTCATTAATGTTAAATCAATTAAAAAGTTTGGTTATCTTGCTTCTAGGGAATGGCGTGGGGCCCCCTCAGGGAGGTTTCCGACTAAGCTGTCATTGCAACAAATAATTTGTTTATGGGGGAAGGGAGTTGCGTTCACTGTGGATGCCACATTTTGAGCCATTGTTGTGCAGTAAAGTTTGTTGGCCTTAAGGGCAAGCAGTTTCCTTTACACTTGGCATTGCACAATGATAGTAAAATTTCAATTTATCAAATTGTTAGGGGCCCCCCTGGAACGTCATGGCCCCTCTGGAACATCATTGCCGTGATCCGTCTATGCTCTCTCCGCTTTCCTTTCTTCAAGCTATCTTGTCAATAAGGCCATATAAAAGCCCCCAAAAATATCTTTAAAAAACTGATGATGTTTGGGTTCGGCCTACTTGATAAAATTGTTCTTAACTTTCTTTTTAGTAAAAATGTAATCTCTGTACGTTCCTGCCAGTTGTTACCCACATTTAGCCCCTGGTTAATAGTTGGGGGAGATTGTGATCGTGGTTAAATATTGGTGGTAGAAGTCGACAGGGATTTAATGCACAAGACTGGATGTGTTTATTAACTACACCAACCTCAATTAACAGGCTGGCTGATTTTGTTGCTTAGACTCGATCACACATGGGACTCAGGATGTCACCCATCCTCCACCCCCCAACCTCCCTACAGCTTGCATGCAGTACAAACGTTTAGCATTTCCTTTGTTTAATATTTCTGGTATTTGATTTGGAGCTTCAACAACACACACATACACAGTCATAGACAAACACGTTGGTCTAATCAAGGCTAGGTTTTTTGTAGACGGCTTAAATTCTGTTTGTATAAGGGCTTTTTTACGATGATGAAATGGGCAAAATATAAAGGATGCTACTCCCCTACCACGGTGGTATAGACATTTTAATCTACAATGTTGTTGGGGTGTCATAAATAGGCACAATGTCATTAGGGTTGCTCAGAGTTGATATGTGCATTTGGTAATTTGTACATGCACCTTTCTACATTTGCTTTTATTTGCATAATGTGTGGTGAAAAGTTAGGGCAGTTTTTGTCAACAAGAAGAATTCAGAGTCACTTACAGAGAAACTGCGTGTGGCAGTAACCATGTGTTATTGGCAAACCAAATATATGCATGCATTTTGTGTTCTGCTAGATGGTGGCTCTGTCAATGTTTGTCTGTCACTGCTGCTTAGCTGTTCCCTGCAAGTACCTTAAGAAAACGAAATGTGTCACTAAGATTTGTTCAACCGTACATTTTCTGTTTGAAGCTTGGAACACATCACACGATTATAACCCTGAGTAAGCCCAATTATAACCCTGTTTTGACCGTAAAAATGGGTTTTCAACAATGTGGAAAGTCTGCAGTGGTCCGCAGAAAATGGGACATGTCACCTTGGGCAGTCAAAAAACATACATTGTTATCGTGCGAGTCGGGCTTTTGGCAGTCGAGATGATTTTACACGTCATTTTCTTAGAAATGAGATAGGTGCAAATTTTAAAGTAATCCTGTAGTTTTAAACTTTAAACAATAATAATCTGAATGCTGACTGCTTGTCTATGACAGTCATTTTCAACAGTCAGTTATCATGTGGTGAGGTTTCCACAATCACATACTGAAGGGTTTAAAAGTCTTCTGGTGTGTCTCATATCTTTGTTTGCATTTACTGGATTGGGTACGTCAGTGCAAAAAAACAACTCTGCCTTGAGAAACTATCTGAACTAAGCCACTGGTGTCTTCCAATGAGAGGAAAGTGCTAGTTACTCTTGAAAACACTAAAATATGTTTCACTGCCTCTTCATTGTATAATTGATGTACTGTATTGAGTGTGTCTTTTTGGGAGAAACATCCCTGTAACTCTTTGTCTCTGCGCGGATTAATGTGAACATGATCAGACAGACATTTGTCAAATGTGGATGTCTTTGTGCGCATGTGTCTTGCTCTCTCATATTTTTTTGCTAGATAACAGCTTGGCTGCAAAAAGGGTTTCACACACACACACACACACACACACACACACACACACACACACACACACACACACATATAGATACAGGAGGTGCAGAGATGTAATACGTACTGACATGTTTGAGTAGAGCTCAGAGACAGAGTGAGTGAAGCGGGAACGTCTTTAATGTAACACCTACTCATCTACATCAGAAACAAACGAGTTAAAGACAACACCTTTTCAGACAGGCTTACACATTGACTCACACCGCTTCACATTCCCAAGTGCCCACAAACAAGTGCACACACAGAAAGGAATACAGAATAGGCTGCACTACCAAAGGAATACACTCAATATTCAGCCACGTTCTCATATGCTGGTACCAAATATTCACATAGATGGAGTCATGGAGGCAATTCAAACGCATAATTGCTTTGAATAAAATGTTATGTGATCTTCCCTGTTTTGGGAATAGTAGATAACCATTAGCAGAACACAACAAAATATGATTTAATAGACATTTGCAAAGCTAACCTTTGCAGAACATTCTTACAAAATACTATACCCTTTATTTTCACATGACAAATAAAAACCTAAATACAACTTGAAGTTTTGTAATATCTCTGTGTGCTTACATAATCTAAGATTTAGAAAACTTTTTTGGTCGTTTGTCACCTCTGACAATCCGAAAATCGTATTATAGAGATTTTTTTTTTTTGTCAGGTTACTCATTACTGAAGCAGTGTTGTCACTGCAGAGTGTGCACTCTGCTTCAAATGAGCTGTGTGCAGAGTGAATGGATGCACTGTTATTAGTGGAGAGTCAATGAGAAACACAAGCACAGGCTAGAGAAAGTGTCTGCGATAAGAACAGGTTGCTAGGCACCCTTTTTCCCTCTTCACCTCTCTTTCTAGTATGGAAACTAAACTATGGACTACCAATGGGGTTTTTCCATATGCGTGTGCTGGCTTTGCTTGACTCAGTTTGACTCTGCACGTCGGCTTAACGTGACTGGGATTTGCATTCCCATTACAACAGGGCTGCCCGCTCGAATGTGCGTCTTCAGTGGTGCGGCTTGACGTTTTGGCTCTTTAGGTAGCTCTGTGTATTTTGGCAGTTTTTGTATTTTCAAATATTAGTATTTTAAAAGTATTACTCATGCATTTCCTCATTTTTTAAACAGATTTCCTTCAAAACCTATTTCCTGTCACAAATTAGTTGTATACAAAACAGTTTTAGAAGACGCATGCACAATGCATGGTGGGATATCATGTATTGATAATTGATAATGATAATGATGATTCAAAAGATGATGGTAATAAATGCCAAAAGTTACGACTTGCCAACTATAGACGTTTGCATGTGACGTCACGGCACGACAACTTGTCGATCAATAGAAGAAGCCATAAAGAAGAAGATAGCATTATTATTATTTCAGTTTATTTAGTGTAATGTATTTTAAACTGATTGAAACTTTCCGCTCGTCTACTACACTGTTTGCTTGTGCTTCCAGGGATTCTGCCATCCATCATGGCGTCGTCACGTGGTCGTGGTCACGTGTTTGCCAAAGGTCTATTGACACAAACACATACAGTAGATGAGTCATTTTGACAGCCGATAAATCAACCATATTGGCAGATAGGCCTACTACTTCACTTCTACTACTCCTACAGATTATTTAACAGTTGAAGTAAAACCTTAAAGAGCTGCACCTTTGAAATGGCTGCAGCCTTTGTTTTTTTTCTTCCTGTTATCACTGGGATTGGACCCTACTGTAAGTGGCTGCTTCCACACACCACTTCCTAAAATACTTACACATCTGTGGAGGGAGGACTCTGTATGCGGTTTAAAGATGGAAGCGTTTAAACTTTTTTCAACATGTGCACTGAATGTGAATCAGCTGCAGTATGTCTTTAATACAAAATAACTGTGTGATCTGCACAAGAAATATGAAGGTACTACATTCAAAACGGTATCAACTGGGTATTTGTATTCTGATTATATGAATGTGTGTGTGTGTGTGTGTGTGTGTGTGTGTTTGTGTGTGTGTGTGTAATTGGTGAATCTAACCAGTTTGCTGGATCATTCAACGGAAAAACAACTGCAACGGACGGCTGAACAAACCCATTACTCTGGCTCAATGCTTCTGAGACACACACACACACACACACACACACACACACACACACACACACACACACACACACACACACACACACACACACACACACACACACACACACACACACAGACTCAACAGTGACCCGCAGTGACTTCAGAATAACATATGACCTTCTTCACACTCAGTTGAAAAAGGGCAGAGAATGAAAGAAGTGGTGAAAGAAGTTAAGATGGAGAGTCTGCAGTACTGGAGGAAGTCGGAGATGGAGAAATATTTTTTATATAAAATAAAAATAAATTAATTGTCTTTGTCTGGTATAACAAGACGGGCAATAGAATAGTTCCAATCCACCTCCCTACACACAATCACAAGGAAACCCATCTACAGGTGGCTGTGTGCGTGTGTACGTGCATCTGAGTTTGTTTGGAAGGTGTTGGCATTAAATTGAGCGATGGAGTGTGTTTATTGATTTCCACAGTAAAGGAAAAGTAATCTTCTTGTGTGTGTGTGTGTGTGTGTGTGTGTGTGTGTGTGTGTGTGTGTGTGCTTCTGTGATTGAAACTGTAAGTCAGGATGTATATACATATATCACCACCATAGATATATCACTTCAAAGTCCGTTGATTGCATATTATAATTGCAGTAATAGTACAGTCTGAGCCAAAGCCCCAGTAAGCCTCACATGCTTTATTTTTACAAGGATGTGAATGTTTCAGGTCAGGTTTGCTTCTACAGCTCTAAATTGCTTTCCAGCGAACTGGTACATGACGTTTTTCAACCTGTAGAAAGGAGAAATACTCTGCCTCAGAGTGTAAAGTGTCAGTTGCTTGTGAGATGTTTAATGCTCTGTTTGAAATGGAGAAACCTTTTAATATATAGTGGAATTTAAATTTTTCTTTTCCATCCTCACAACTTTTGCCCCTGACAGAGGTATCAAAAGTATTTACATTCAATACTCAGGTAGAAGTATAGATGCAAGGGTTTAAAAAGACATCTGTAATCTGTATCATTAAAATGTTAAGGTTGAAAAATTTGGGATGCGCCTGTTTCAGCCGCATTTGTGCCCATTTCAAATGAATGCATTTTGGTACAATGCAAATAGATTAAGGATGTGTACTACTGAGCATTAAAATGTGTTTCATGGAGCGAAAGATATTATGACTAGTTGCCTGTAAGTATTGTAATTGTGCAAAAAGAAAAAATTTCAGAGGCATGTTGTCAATAGCCTTTTATTGAAATGTAAATGTACATCCAAGCTCAGCTGCAGGAATCTGTGAAGGCAACAGATTCACTCTATCTAGATGGCGCAATTTATCTGGATAGGTGTTTTTTGGGGGGGTTTGAACAAAAACAAGCCAAAATGAAAACAAGCCAAACTGAAATAGAAGTAATAAAGTATAAAGTACAGATAATTGCATGAAAATGTAAGAAGTAGAAGTAAAAAGTCTGCTGTAAAATAGGCCTGCACGATTAATCGTTATAAAACAGCAATCTTGATTCACCCTGTTCACAATTTAATTTTTTTTCAATGAATTCGATTATTTTTTAGTTTTTTTTTTAATGACTTTGGTTCTCATTTAATTTTACAAGCCGAGTACATCACAAACGCTACTCTTTCTTCTGTGAGTTTTAAACATGGTCTGTATAAAATAAGTTTTAAGCACTCCTAAACGATGCAGTGCTTCTCCTTCTTTTCACCGAGGCCTCTATGTTTACAGGCTTGTGATGATATGCAATGTGGTATAGGTGCCCAAAAAAAAAATCTGTTAGGTCAAAATTATCGAGTAAATGATCTTAGTTTTTGTCTTTGTCAATGTCTTTCATAGAGCAAATAATGTTATATCTTTCCGACCGTGAAATTTCACGTAGACGTATATAGTGTCCAACTAGGAACCCAGGAATTCCGACATTCCATGTAAAATTTAACACAACAAACAACATAGTACGTGCCCCTTGCCTGGAATCAGGTTTGTACCGAGAGTCGGCAGAAAGCGGCAGTGTTCTATTTGATTATGACTGTGTCAGATAAAAGCAAGTGCCTTGTAGTGTAAGGTGGTAAAATATGTACAGTTTACTACGAGGAAACATCCCACAAATTTGAAAGTAGCCTACATTTGAGAAACAAACACAAGGAGGTTAACCTAGCTTACCTTAACAGGGTAAAGTAGAACGCCAAGCCCTCTTTAGCTGATGAGGCTGATGACCGTTGTGTCGTCAGCAAACTTCAGGAGTTTAACAGATGGGTCTCCTGAGGTGCAGTAATTTGTGTAGAGGGAGAAGAGCAGTGGGGAAAGCACACACCCCTGGGGGGCGCCAGTGCTGATAGTCTGTGTGCTGGATGTGATGTTCCACAGCCTCACCTGCTGACTCCTGTCAGTCAGGAAGTTTGTAATCTACTGAAAGGTGGAGGCTGGCACAGTGAGTTGGGAGAGTTTGGTGCTGAGGATGTCCGGGACGATGGTGTTGAACGCCGAGCTGAAGTCCACGAACAGGATCCTTGCATATGGCCCTGGAGAGGCAACGTGTTGCAGGATGAAATGCAGTCCCAAGTTGACTGCATCATCCACAGACCTGTTAGCCAACTGGTAAAAAGTACACTAAAACTAAGTATTTAACAAAAAATAAAAAATAAACTAAACTAGCAAATCCGCTTTAAAAAACGAATTAAAACTAAACTGATTGTGAAAACAAAAAGTCAAAACAAAATAAAAACTTATGAAAAATGCAAAACTATAATAATCTTGGTTTGGTACTGCCAATTTGTTAGGTTTTGTCATGGTCCAAAAAATCGTGGCAGAGAATTATGATATCAATTCTAAGCAAAAAAAAATCGTGATTCATATTTTTCCCCGATTTGTGCAGGCATACTGTAAAATAATTAGTCCAGTAAAGTATTGGTACCAAACATTTTTACTTAAGTAAGGTAACAAAGTATTTTTACTTTGTTACTTGACACCTCTGCTGACAGATGATGTGCTGGGGATATTTAGACATCCCTATTTAAACACAATCAATGTAGTCCACCTCTGATACAATATCTGACCTCTACTTCCTCAAAACACTTTGTCCTTTCACACATGACAACAGGAGACACATTAAATCTAGCTTATTTATTTTTTTATTAGGAGTGGTCAATTCCAGAAACACAGAGGATCTCAGTGATGAAACATAACCCAGGTTAATTCAATCTAATCTGTTATAAGTGTGATTTATCTTTGTCAATAGTAAAAAAGGAAGACTCCATCTTATCTTATTGATTTAACAGCATATTGTTTTTATAACGTATAATTCATTGGAAGACTGACAATGTTTAGACACATGAAAACATATAAATCTTCCACTAATGGATAGTGGCGATGGGTAAGGTGATAAACAGTCTGCGTGTGTGTGTCTCTGTGTATATGCAGACGTGTGGACATATATTTTTAATCAGGAGAGACATGTCAAGATAAACACTTATGCAGTAAATGGCATTCAATAGATAATTAATTATTAACATGCAGTTTTTACTTGGCCCACAGACTTTACATTTAGATTACATCATGCAGATAAATGTCTTCTAGGCTCTGGGAAGGTTTTAAAAATATAAAACAGTGGATTAAAAATGCATAATATATACAGTATGGTAATAATCAACCTTGTGTGCCATTCAAGGTGCTGTTATGTTTTATGGATGTCTGTAGTGACGGTCTATGGAGAAAACCCTTTCTAGGCTAAATGGGATTTTGCAACTGCAATATTGCAAGTGGCCGATGGGACAAATGTATTGCAAGGCTGAGTGGCGTCATCGTATTCAGCTTTCCTAACAGCATCCATGAGTAAAGCAGTTAGCTCAGGAGTTTGCGGAAACCAAAAACGGAGCTAAAAGGAGTGTAAATATTGGACTATTCTATTTAGTGGTTTGACAAAAACACAATCTATTTATCCACACAGCTGGCAGGAAGAAAGAAGTATGAAGAGAATGATGGTCAGAGTGTTCCTATGGTTTTACAAAGGTTTTGAAATGTTAAGTGTTTTTACTGATCTGAAGAATGATTTCCTTAAAGTGACTATATGTAACTTTTGCATGTTTCTGAAAGTGTGTAATGTTCCATCTGATTATCATGAATGACCTGTAACAGTAAACAAGACTAATAGTGAGAAGAACGCTATTTTTATATAGTTTTCATTTTTGTCTTTGCCCGGTTTAGATTTTTTTCCCGCAAAGTCACAAAATGATTTGCTTGCAGCGTTACATTAACACATCCTGTAGGGTCACAGATTTTGGTGTAACACCGGAAAAGCCTGTGTTAGTGTAGCCAGGCAAAAGGTAGCAGGAGATTTATTCATATAGGCCTAATTTGATTTTATTGTTATTTTAGAAGTTACCTGTTGTAGTAATGGCTGATACTGGGGCAGGCGATGGCCGAGACGGTTCAAAACAAAGGTGTTACATACAGATGTTTAAAGTGAATGCTAATTGTGTTACCTTCAGTATTCGGCCTAATGCAGTGTTAGGAGCGTAATATGTCATTCATGCACACATACACACTATGTTCTATGTATGGTCATACACGGTATGCAAATAAACCTCATTTGCATATCTGCAAACATGTCTCTCCTAATTGAAATGGCGTATGTATGACATGCCAATTTGAATACCATTAATGGCGTGTTATCAAGACGCATACTCATTTAGCTTGTATATCAACGCCGTTTGGCCTCTATTGAGTTACATTACCTTGCAAAAATCTGTATGGGGAGGTTGGTCGTGGTGGTGGATGGGTAAAACACATTTCCACTGTTGCTTATGTAATGCTTTTGTATTTGGGTTGAACCGTCTCGGCCACCGTAGGGCAGGGCCATCACAGCAAAGAAGGAAATTAAACAAAGAACAACTCCAAGCTGAAAGGGAAAGTGAAAGACAACAGGCAAAACCGAGCCATTTAGCACAGACCTTTTATTCATTTTAGTCAGTGTTTGTGTTGGCCTACTATTTCCTTCCCCTTGTCCTGTGTAACGCGTCCGTGAGTTTCATGAAATGCGCCATATAAGTCACAGTTATTATTACGTTGGTTGCTACAAAAAAAACACTACTTTTGTTTGGCTCTGCACTAGTGTTACACAGAAAATGCCCATTAAAAGATTCTGTTTCATTTTCTAAATCCAAGTCGATCTAATTTTGTAACATGTCATGCACAATCTCAATTGTTTCTTGGTACAGTGGTTCCCAAAGCATCCGCAGTAAGACCAGGCGTTGATCCTTTGAGTCCTTCAAAAAGCAAGAGCTTCTTTCAAGGCTCACCATTTTCAACAATTGGCAGTCATCGTAATCATTCCAATCATACAGGAAGAAATCTATTGTCAAGCAGGAAGATGACATGATGCAACAGAAATGCAGACAAAAAAAACATTTAGAGTAAAACTGGTGATTCTCTTTGATTCTCAACCACAGAGCTACTGAGCTCTATCTTTGCATGTGTAATCAATCAATCGGAACTGTTTACTCGCAAAATACTGTGGTTCCGCAACGGATTTCCGCAGTTGTAAGTAAGCTTTCAGCCTCACTCTTTGGTTGATTTCATCTGTTTTGATTAGGCAACTTTACACACACCTGCAGGAAGAAGCAAGGCTGAGTAATATGATTGCCAATCATAGAATCAGAACAGCCATTATGTTATTATGAATTATGCCTATTGTACCGTCAAGCTCACTACTGTTGGTTCGACAGGGAAACTTTGCATTCTGCAAAAATTTTAGTATTACGACAAACCGCAAGCTGGTGAAATGTAATTATGAAGTCTGGGCCCTGTTGCACCTTACTTGCATCATGCAAGCTATGATCATCTCTTCTGTTGCTCATTTTGACACACTTCACTGATCAAATTAAACTACTACTTGTGACCCTTGAGAGTTCTGTAGGACTAACACATTTATTTGCAAAACGTGACCCTTGTGAATCGGCCCCCTGATGGCTAAAATTGACCCATTTAATCAACAGAAGGCTTATCCTTTGAACATGGCATCGTGAGATTGGATACTTCAAACACAGCTGAGAAACAGTGAAGCCAACAAAGCGTACACCTTATCACAAAATAATTCCTAAATATATTTTTAACTATACATTTCATTTCCCAGTACCATCACCTGATGGTGTAATTACCAGTTGTTTTTGTTTATATGTTTAACAACAATTTGTCTAATTCACATATTTATTAAGATTAGGTTTCCCTTCACTTTTACTCCTTTACAACATTGAAGTTTGATTTGATTGTATATAATCTGTTTCAACAAAGTGGGGCACACCCAAAATGAATGAAAGCAAACATGCTCATCTTCCGTTTTGCATGTTTTTGAAATAAGTCTCTCAGTATGATTTATCTATGGATGTCACTTTTTCTTTACTGTGAGAGAATTAACAAAAATGTGCATGGTTAACTATATATTGTACAACCTGTGCATGCAGTTTAAACAGAATACTGTTTGTGTCACTAAAAATACTGCTGTAAAGAACTGACTCCAGCTGGCTTCATTTTCTCTTTCAATAAACCTCTCTCTCAGTGTTCCACGCATGAAGGCTTAATAAGTACAACAAATTTATAGTGTATTTTCTCTCCATGATAAGTATTATTCCAAATGTCTAAATAAAAGGTAAATCCAATCAAGTTGATGATACATGAATTTTCATTTCAGAAAAAGGACCAATTCTCAGTGCTGAATCAGCTTGCAGCAAACTGGAACTGAAATAGGAACAGAGTACATTCATTACATTTCAGACCTTGGAGACAGATAATGAAAATCATTTCTGCAGGGTTGTACAGTCATTTTCTCTGAGTATTGAGCCAGGGGAGTGTAAATAATAGCAAAACTTAGAAAGGGCTTAAAGTCTGGGGAAAGCAAAATCTGTGATTTCTTTCTGAGCCCATTACACATGTTTAAAAATACTCCTAGAAAAGACTGTAAACTGTGTAGTACTGTTTTGTGGAGTTGGACTTTTCTTTTTTTCACCATTTCTATGTCCGGGATTTTGGGGTGGATTTAAATTATGGTTCCCGCACTGGAGTCATAACCTCTCCGCTGCTATATAAAAACTACGATACCACTAACATTACATCTCTTGGCAGCTGGGATGTCTTTTTTTTCATCCGCTGCGTGCGTTCACTACATTACACAAGCTCTTTTAGCTCTTTCATTCTAATAAATAGATGAATTTGCAACTGTTTATTGCCACAATCATATAAACCATAGCAGAATAGCAGATTTGATTTGCCTATCAGCCCGAATCAGCAATCCTGCACACACTCGCTGTAGGTTGTGTTCACCGCTGTGAGTGTGTGCTTTATGCGGTCTATCATAGACTGTGTGCTACTGGGTTAGCTGCTAACTATAGTATGCTGGCGCTGAGGTATATGCTGCTCTGTGTGTGCTACATTTTTAGTATTTGGCTAGCGAACTAACACAGCTGGAACGGGAGTTTGCCAATGCGCTGCAGCCAATGGCAGCAGCTCGTTCTCAGGCTCAGTGCCTTCACCCAAGATGCCACGCAGCGTCTCGGAGCAGAGAATACTGCGTATTGTTTCACGATTTTGAAACCTAAATTTAACATACTTTTTTTCATCATTCAGGTTTGGCCGGGTGGTTAATAACACATTTTCTTATGGTGTGACAGTCTCAGAACACATTTATTTTTGCTTTACAAGGAATTTAAAGGAAAACAATGTCCCAACGAAGAAGCTTATGAGTGAGTCAAGATTCTGTGTGTGTGTGTGTGTGTAAAGATTAAGAGGCAATATAGAGATAATTTCATATGGAATATGATTTATTCTTGATGTAACACACGCTAAAACACAAACATTTACCCTCCGCTACTTCATCCACGAGGTGACCCATGGCATCAACATTTCATCAACCCTCTGTAGCTGTAACACATAAGTCGACACTCAGCGGAAATCCTTTTCCCATCACCCACACATTTAGTTTTCATTCCTGCGGCAGTAAAAGTGATGTGAGACTTGCTGCTAAAGAGCCCAACACTGGAGACTTTGAAGATCTTAATAGCATGACGCATGTCTATGAACGCGTAAAAATTGGCGTCCTGCACCAGCAAACAACAGCAAATGCAAGTAATTAATTGCCTGGCGTGACTGCAATCTCACCCCGCCATGCGCCCCCGTCCCCATTTTTGCTGCTGTTGCTCTGTGCTGCTAACGTTGTTCAACCTGTTTTTTTTTGTCATTAAGTGTTTGATTCCTGCTACCTAATTTAATTTCCACTGCTGAAAGCTTCCTAACATTGCTGTGTCTTTGTGTGTAAGCAGAGGTGGCAGCAGCTCTTATTAATTTCCCTCTCTGTGGATGCCTGAACCTTGGAACCTTCTGTTCCATGTCCCGGTATCAACTACAGTGACACACACACACACGCACACTTGCACACTTGGAGGCAAACACAGTTTCACATTCATGCACACTTCCCAATAGCCTGCGGACAGCCTGGAGCAGCTCCAATTAACAGCAGCACCTACTAACAAAAAAGAGCAAACTCCTCTGTTCTGCAAATTTTGAGGGACCTAAAAAAGAGGCTGTCCTTAATTTTGTCATTATAGGGGAAATATTTACCCTAAAGCCACATGGGACAGGACACACACACAAACACACACACACACACACACACACACACACACACACACACACACACACACACATATACACACAGAAACACATAAGTTAACACACATAATTCCAACACACATGCACACATACTGCCACTGGGAGATGTTTGATCAGTATCGTTCCGATCTTTATTATCATTGTCATCATTCTCATCTCCGCCATAATGAACGTTTTGTCCTGGAGAGAAAACCCATGCATATTGTATATGTGCATACACACGCAATGACACGTGCAAAAAAGACACACACACACACACACACACACACACACACACACACACACACACACACAGTCCATTAGAAGGTTGAGTGGGTGGATGAAGAGAGGACTACGGGTAAAGAAGCGATAGAGGGTCGGATATAGAGACAGGGCTGAGTGATGAGAGGGACGTGAGGGGGGTGGAAAACTGGTAGAAAGGCAGAGGGGCGGTGGGAGGTTCACAGTGTTGAAGAAAAAGTGAAAGGGGGAGTAAGAGAGTTAAAGTGAAAGGGCAGGAACGCAACGGAATGGTCAGAAGAATGGCAAAGGAGGGACGAGAGCTTCTGCGGTTAATTCATCTGAATTTGAAAGTTACAAGTAAAGGAGAAAGGAGGAAATAAGAAAAAGCCTCAAGTCGGATATGCATGATGAATAATGGAAGGAAAGAAGCTGCATAAGAGATGGGAATGACAGTAGGGAGTTGGACGAAAGGCGAGTTAAAAGGAGATATATTAGTATATTAGAGATATATTTTTAGTTTGACCAAAGAAAAGCAGAACAACTTGACATGAGAGAGAAATTTAATTAGGGTAGGAGACTTATCAAATGTGATATGAACTGCAATAGCAGTTTATTTCTGCCAGTCATTTTTATTCTTTATTTGCAACATACTTTTCTTTTGCTACGTGTAACACAACGCAATCGTCTTTTTTGCGAAACTGTAGGTACAGCCAACCAACTGATTCATGTAGTAGGTGTGCGTGCCATGTTTTTGAATGAGTGATTGGTTAAAGGAGTAGTCATAATAACAGTATATAATGCGTATTCACTTCATTCTGAGAGTTAGATGAGAAGATGGAGATCAATCTCATGTTTTGAAATGGAACAGTGTCTGTGATTATGACGTCGTCGTTTGGGCTTTTCAGGTGTGAGTCAAGAAGCTGAGCTCTTTTTGAGAAGAAGGTTAACAGACAGACCAGCACCACATTTTTAACCCTTGTGTTGTTCTTCTGGTCCCAGAGACGCTCCTGTTTTCAATTGTATTTTTCTGCTACCGTGGTCTCACCTTTGGGGTCCCTAGACTCATCCTGTACTCCAACGCATATCCCACTAGCCTCATCTCATCCTCCGGGGTCCCTTGGGACCCGATGGACGCAGCGGGTTTGTGGTGGAACATACCAGACAGGATCACTACATAGTTCCAAGCCCCCTGCTGGTAAAAGTATTCCCATGTGGGCTGAGGCCTTGAGGAAGACACGTAGAACTCTACCAGGGTCACTGCTGTTCATCTGTGCTACCTCTGGATACACACTTTGGATTTCCCTCGGGTGATCAATAATGAATTATATAACATTATGTGGCTCAGGCTATGCTGAAAGCTGGCAGCTCAAATTTGATTTTTCGAGCTGCCATTTTTCAATCTAATGTAAGGAACTATCCACATGGAAATCAAATTCCCCCTTACTCACTTTCAAACACTTTTTTACCCAGTCCCACTTAAGCTCTAAACATCATTTTCAGATAATCTATGGCCCTGCTCTATTCCATACAAACGAGAAAAGTCTTTTATGAATAACTCTAAACTTCAACTGTGAAAACTGACTAGATGTGACAATACAAATGATTGAATGTGGAAGTATAATCAAGCCTTTTCTGCACTTCCATCAGCAGTTAGAGGGTCCCTGCATGAGAGGTGATGGAAAAGAAGCAGTTAAGTTAATTAAGCAGCCTTATCTATGGTCCCTGCGCTCAGAGAAAAAGAGACCCATTTGAATTGACGATAGCTACGTAATTACCCTTTATCTCCTCGTAGAGAGGTTAGGAGTTTATTAATGAAGAGCAGTTTTGTTTAAGAGAGAACTGGAATATATATATATATATATATATATAAATGGTGGGCGCAGACACGTGTGCGTGTGTGTGTGTGTGTGTGTGTGTGTGTGTGTGTGTGTGTGTGTGTGTGTGTGTGTGTGTGTGTGTGTGTGTGTGTGTGTGTGTGTGTGTGTGTGTGTGTGTGTGTGTGTGTGTGTGTGTGTGTGTGTGTGTGTGTGTGTGACTATTTTAAATGTAATTATTACTGTTTGGTGCGCTCATTGTCTTTCAGCTATAAAATGAAATTCTCTTCTTCCAAACCCGTCTCTCTCTCACTGACACACACTCACACACACAAACAAACACAAAGACATTCATGTACATACTTTTCCAAAGCTTCTTATGTGATGTCATTCATTAGCCATCTTATAGTGAAGATTAGATAAAAGATTCGGCAAATGAAATGGAAATAATACCATCCTTTGATATTGATGTCCAGCTTAAAAGTGTGTGTGTGTGTGTGTGTGTGTGTGTGTGTGTGTGTGTGTGTGTGTGCTTTTGAGTTATTGCCTCAGATTTAGAATGTTTACTCCAATCTTTGTACGGGCAACACACACCTCCGTTGGCTTTGTAATATGGTGTTTGGCAAAGAGAGCAGACTCACGCATTACAAAATCCTACTTTGTACCCTCCAGCTCTGCTCCTTTTAATGAAAAGACAGCTTGTAGCATGATGAAAGAGGCCTGGCAGCAATTATGAAAAATTGGACTGTAATCTGTTTTCAGATCAGATTCAGGATTATTTCACTATTTACAACAAAAATACATTTTTTTTTTCTCTGTTGCCATCATTGAGGGGGTATTAGTGAACGTGCATGTTTGTATGACTCATTATCCGCAAACTACATTTGGTCATGCAGTCAGTAGATTTGAGTAACTGCGACTTGATACTACACAGATGCGCGTTTTTAGCCTGTGGCCTTTAATCACTGCCACCTTATGCTGCATAAGTGTTCAGGAAATTGAACACTTGCTGTTGTAGTGCCCTGGTGTAAAACATGCATTTCAGGTTCCAAATATTTCTAATGAGAGACTGGATCAATAATACCCTTTGCACAATATGTCTGCATTTATATTGTCAAATAAGCTGTTTTGTAAAGCAGTTGAAAACCCTTGTGTTTGGAGTAGTTCATCATGTGTAATGCCATTTAATTGACACAAAGGTGCCCGGCTTTTTACCGAGCTCCCAACAATAAGGTTTCAGAATCAGTATCCGAATCAGCTTAGTTGATTTAATGTATACATACACAGAAATAGTTTAACTTCTCAAAGCTCCGCCTCAGCACCCACAGAAAGATTTCTGGACTCACCGCCCAAGGGGGTCAGGGGATAGCGTCGTATGGCACCCGCCCCCTATAAACCCCCGGTATATGCATTGCTTGTCTCCTTTTTAACACTCAGCAGGACCAGCTAGGCTTGTAGTTACAAAGCTTCATGCATACTCATGAAATAGAGTGACATCCACGTAACTGCTATTTCTATTTTGTATGTGCTCAGCACTCCAACGGACTTAGCTCTTGGTTAAAAACCTTAAGGCGAAGGCCATAGGGATGAGATGCCCTTCCAGCTGCGCCCAAACACACATTGCTTAACAAAGTAAACATAACAACGTTCCACCTCTGGTGCGACCAGAAATTTCTGCCAGATATCAGTCTTTTCGCCCGGATGTCCTTTACTTTCTTTGCGTTGGAATTTTAAACTCTGGTGTTTATGAGGACTGTAGGGTAAATCCAGACAGCTAGCTAGACTATCTGTCCAATCTTAGTTTTCTGTTGCACGACTAAAACAACCTTTTAACGTACACGTGTTCGACCAAAACAAGATCCTTTCTGAGGCTACACTGCGGCTGCACCGTGTCTCTGTTCGGCGCTTAGCACCGGCCATGACAATTGGGATCGGTTTAAAGAAATGCCAATTAACCAGAGCGCATTTTTTTTGCCCATCCTCAAATGCTGTGTGGACAAGCCAGACCCTCCTCCGCATCTCTGTGGAGGAAGGTCTGGCAAAGCGAGACTAGTTTGGCAGTGAAGTGATCCCCAAAAAAACTAAACAAACCACTAAACAACAATACCATAACAGCATCTACTGTACAGATACTATTTTAGTAAGAACATTTGAGGAACAGATAAAATAATCCCGTCAACATTTGCTAGGTTACTGATCTGCAAGAGTCATGCTGTACTGTATGCTGAAATAGTTTTCATAGAAGACACATTATGATAGTATAAATCTCCAACCTGGCCTTGCAACGCCCAGTCGGAGCTGGTTAATAAGGCTCGGGAAAGGGAAGTTCGGGGTCCCCTGCTGGAGCTGCTGCCCCCGCGACCCGACACCGGATAAGCAGACAGAGATGAATGGATGAAGACACATTCTGGGTTTAATATTATTGTTAATCTCTTTACACACACGTAAGCAACTGCTTTAAGAGAAAGAGATTGGAGTGGCAGAGAGAGGGGGAACATATATGAAGGACAGAAAACTGAAACGCAGGATGAGCTGGATTGGGGGTTTAAAAGAGAAGTGAAAGAGGCTTTGTTCAGTAGGGAGGGATGGAATAAAGTCACCTTTGTTCCATTACCACACTGTTGCCGTGTGTGTGTGTGTGTGTGTGTGTGTGTGTGTGTGTGTGTGTGTGTGTGTGTGTGTGTGGTGGTGGTGGTGGGGGGGGGGTCACACACTGAGAGGCCCAGTGGTACACACACATGCTAAATCCACTTTTGTTCAAAGAACCGCTCATCCAGGTAACTTTGTGAACCACAGGTGAGTCCAGGCATTTAAGTGGAGCAGGTTTTGGGATAGTGATAGTCTGGGGATGATAAAGGTGGCAGTGGAGTGGACTCTGTGATTGATAATCTCCTCTATCTGATCATTAAAGTGTATCTCTGCAGAGGATACGCTGTGTCTTCTGAAATATCTCACATTTGAATTCATTTTTAATGAATTGTATCATTTTAACCTCCTCCAGAAAAAAAGTTTGAATAACTCCAACAAAAAGTGGACATTATGTAGGATTTATTTTAGGGCTTATTTGGACTATGGTTGTCTAACACTTGTTGATTGTTGGTCATGACAATTCAGATACGACCTGGGGCTCGGCCAGGGTGGTCACACGTTGTTACGGCCCCCGCCTTTAGGTCAGTTTATGCTTCTAGCCAGACCATATGAAAGCATGTGATTATAGAAAACTGTGTCTGAAGTTGCTCAAAGTTGCACCTTTTCCCGCATGTTCAACCACAACCAGCCACTCATGCGATGGGCTCTGCTTGTGCAGAACTTCAACTTAGAGATACGCTATAAGAAAAGGAACTGATAATGTGGTAGACGATGCTCTTTCTAGGTTATGATTCTGATGCACTGTAAGCCTCATGTCTATGTTAATATGAAAAGCCAAATGTCTTGCAGTTTAAGTGGAAGGGTGTTACGGCCCCTGCCATAAGATTAGTTTAGGCTCTAGCCAGAGCGTGTGCGTGCGTGTGTGCACAAAGTCAGCTGTGTGGTTGCCTGGAGAGGATTTGACTGTGTGTTGATGAATGAGAAATAAAAACGGTTTTATAAATGTTACACAGCAGTCACGTTCTTAAACACAACTAACGATCAAACACTCAACAGATGATTTTGTGGAGAAAGACCCTCTTAGTTTCATTCTCCTCTGCACTTCATGAATTGCAGGTGCAGCAGTAAACGAGGAAGTCAGCTACTCTAGTTACTCTTGATACTTTTGATGTATGACCATTCAGGACAATGGGAGTACATTTCACTTTGTTTGGTAACATTAAAAGTAAAGTGAGGCTTTGCTGTTGGCTTCCCGACTCATTTAAAAGAAATCCAGTGGCCACACTGAACTGTCGGCTGCAGACGTGTGTGTAGAGAGAGAGAAGCGGTTGCTGTCAGGATGATCGATACCGCTTCGTTTGTGAGTGCTCTTGGCTGTTGTACAACAGTTTTTATGGACGTTGGAGACATAACGACTGGTCGCTGGACGACCCCACAGAGGTTAAATAGCTGTGTTTCCCTACCGTTAGTCAGAGCTAAGGAAGTCTCTCTGATAAGAGACGAAACATCTTCAGGGCAGCTTTAACAAGTCAAGTTGCTCTTGAGTTTAACCCTTTCCAATCCCTCTAGGATTTCACAACCTATTTTTTAGATTGATGCGGTCCAAAATGCCTGATTTTGCAGTAATTGCAATAAAAGTTGTGATGCCTGTTGTATTTTTCTTGCAGTGAAGTTGTGAGAGAGTGAAAATTGCAAAAGAAATTGGTATAATTTCTTTTTTAAATAAAAGGAAACTTATTTGGGGTAGAATAAAACTACTTTGGGCTGAGTTTTCTTTGTAACCCTACCAAAAAGGCTCAGGATGCTGCAAATGTTGGTATAATATGAAAAAGGCTGGCAGATTTAACACCAAAAATAGTAATTAATTGAATTAATAAAATTTGAACATATCTGTCAGTGGCTGGTTGATCTTTACATTGCTAGTTATTCTAATTATTTCCTATCCTGGCCCGGGACACACACGGTTTGATAAAGTACTTATTGGACTATAAACTTATGATTGCACTTACAATAACGACCTTAGCTGTCTTCAATTTTGCTTTACTTTTTTTTTTGGTAAATGTGAGGTGTTTGAGTCACACACGTCCTGTCTTCATACCAGAAACAAGGAAATTGATTTGGCAATGCACATGTGTTACATCCACCCGTTCTCACTCCCGCTTGGTCACTTTATGTCACATGCTGAATTAAAGTCTGGTACGTGGGACTGCTATGATTGGTTAAAGTTGCGGTGAACTCCGATTATTGGTCAAATTTGCGGTAAAGTTGCGGTGATTGGTCAGAATTGCAAGTCGCACAATTCAGAGTTATTGGTTGAACTTGTGTGAATTGTTGTGATCTTGAATTCCTGGAGGGACAGCTATCCCTTGAGAAATAAAACTGTTTTCAGATTGTTTTACAGTGATTATGTCCTATATCAATCTGTTGTTTTGTGTGTCATGGCAGCCTGTGACACTTTAGTCAGGACTGTCTCCTATTTCCAACCAATTACATAATCTGTCCAACCCACATCTCTACCTGGATTGCGAAGCGGAGTCAGTCAACGTGGGTTAACCCATTCAAATACAAAGTCAACCCTGGGTGAGCCCTCATTGTGAAAACGGTAGTAGACTGCATTGGTCTTAGCCAGGTGTACCCTGTCTGGAACTGAAACAGATTCACACCCAGAATCTTCCCATAAAAAAGCTGAGGGAAGTGGATGTGTGCTACTCGTTATTGGAGGTAGGAAAGTAAAATAGATGCGCCATATTTGCCAAACCAAGGGGTTAGGCCCCATTCTTGAAACCTTCTCTGTTGTCTTTAGAATAAACAATACAGCCTTACATATCCACTAATATTAATCTATTATTATATAGTAATAGTATATACTATATTATTGCTATTCCAACTTTGTGTTATAGATTAATAATTGGTTGTAAGTGCTCACACATGTCAGGATGCAATCTGTGAAGAGTGCTTAAGAAATTTAAGTTTGTCTTAAAAGGGTCAAAAGCCAAACAAGAGAAACCAGAGAAATGTGTTTTATTCAATTCAATCACTATATGTGAAATGTTTTAGAAATCCATGTGTTGATTTAAAAAAACAAAAAAAAGTGTCTTGAATGCATTTTTATGTATTCATTCTATGTATTTTTGTGTTTAAAAATTGTGCACTTGTCCTTGGTAATGCAATTCTGCAGCGTAGTACCTAAGAGCTACAAGGCAGTGGATGAGTAAACAGTGATAAATCCGCTAATCGGAGATCAATAGCTCTTGACAGCTACTCTACAAATCGAAAAGGAACTCCATGTGCTCCATCTGTTTTTGTTTTAGCACAACTTGTTAATGTTTCAACAGGAATCCATACACGAGGTATGACACGGTGCCTCTAGCAAAGGTGAAAAAAACAGGTTGGATATGTGAGACATACAGAACACACTCAGACTGTGTCGTGACCTGCCCTGTACACACACACACACACACACACACACACACACACACACACACACACACACAGCAGTTACAAACACCTGCATTACACCAAACTACACTGCTGCGAACACACAGACACAAATGTATAATTAAAGACAGCTAGCAAGATTTCTTTTGGTTGTCTCATTTGCAGTCTCTCTGTCTCCCTGACAACCTTTCTTCTCGCTGTCTCTGTTTCTCAAAACTCCATCTCTCACTCCATCCTTCCACTTGTGATTTGCACTCCAGCAGATCGGTTCCTCCAATGGCCAAAAAACCTTAACTGGGGGATTTCCTCTTTTTATACTCTAACAGGAGCATGAAAAAATGAATGGAAAGATGTACAGTATACTAAATCCGACTGTATTGGTTTCGCCTTTATAAGTGTGTGTGTGTGTGTGTGTGTGTGTGTGTGTTTGTGTGTGTTAGCTACAGAAAAGATTGAAAAAGGGATGATGTAAACTAATCTCTGTCAGCAGGCCACCTCTCTCTGGAGGCAAGAAGTTCATTTCCCACATACTCAAACTAAGCAAACACACACAGTCACTGTCATTTTTTTTATTTTTATTTTTTAGCTGTTCTTCTGTTCAAAGTAATGAAACATAAAAACTGAAAAGTGAAAAATGTTCCTATAAGTACATCATGATAAAACATTAACAAGTATATAATACATTACTACTTTTTCAGAGTGGTTTTCTCATTTTTCATTGAAGAAAAAGACAATGCTGTTAATGATGATGGGCTTTAAAAATGAGCTGTGTTGAGAGAAGAGTTTTTCAGGTTCTTGCATTAAAAAAAAATCTAGGCCTGGGGGGGGGTCAACATATATAATGTAATATTGTGGCTGCCACCCAACATCCTCACAGTGTTACATAAACTCACACGTCCTTTCCCTGCCTTGTGTCATTGGCTCTTGATCCTGAGCCCTGTGTCATTAATCATCTGAACATGCCCCTCCATCTCTTCCTTTTGGCACTTTCTTATACATACAATAGCACCATACATCACACCCAGATGCAGAGCAAAGTACCGGGGCCCCAAGGCGGAGGAGAAAGCTTGAAACATAGTACAGTTGCCCTTAAAGCAACACTAGAGAACTTAGGACTGCTGGGATTGGTTGAAGTCACGGTAAACCCAAATTTGTGGAAAAATGGAAGTGATTGGTTAAAATTTTGAGTTGCACCAAAGTCACTGTGATTGGTTGAATTTGTGTTGATCACGACATCCCAAAATCGTGGAGGGACTGTCTAGTTTTGCTAAGGCTGGCCTAATGATCAATGGTGGTGATTAATTTAAAATGACTGTGACTAATGTAATGATGTAGGAGAGGCATCATTACATTCTAAATTTTTTAAACATGGTCTGTTACTTAAATTACATTTAATCATTTTTTCTATCATGGAAAAAAAAAAGACGGATACAACAAAGTCCAAAACGCTGAACATGCCGCTATAGCAGCAGCAGCCAGCTGTGAAGTGATGCTTGGTGAGGATAACTTTAACCAAGACAATGAAGAGGACATCCTATCTTTAAACAGCACCATCCTTGGGATTTCTGCCGTCTGCCAGGCTGAGTGATAGAGATCATGGAGAAGAAACGCAAAGGAGGTGCAGAGAAGCTGCTTGAGAAAAAGGAACCAGCCCTTCAGGCAGACGTTGCCAAATGTGTCAAATTGACAGACATGTTTTTGGCAGTAGCAGGACCTTCATCAGCTCCCGTGGCTGATGATAGTGATGGTGGCAGTGGCATGCACGGTGAGGAGGCGACTCAGGAGGAGAGGGACAGAGGTGAGGGTAGAACCCACGGTAAGCACAATTCCCCTTAAATCGCTTTGCCCCTTGATCCAACTGAGCCCAAAACAAGTGGTGGACAAACTCTTGATGATAACACTACAACAATAAAAGAAGTAGGTATGCTATTAGAGCTGCAAAGATTAATCGATGATTAGTTGTCAACTTTTAAATCAATCGGCAACTGTTTTAATAATCAATTAGTTGGTCTGAGTCATTTTTTAAGACAAAATTTAAAAATTCTTTTGATTCTAGCTTGTGAATATGTTCTAGTTTTTTCTCTCAGTGACAGCAAAGTGAATATATTTTAATTGTGGACAAAATAAGACATTTGATGACGTCATATTGGGCATTTTTGAAATACTGACCCACATTTTTCACCATTTTTGCACATTTAATTTACCAACAACTAATAGATTAATCGTGAAAATTGATTGTTGGGGAAAGGTCAGATGAGTCTGGGGATTTAAAACCTTAAGACTGACATCACCTGGTCTTTCCAAACGATGATTGAGAACAATCCATGACACTGTCAGGTCTCAGCTTTCCAAAGGGGGCGGTGTATGCTATAAACTCTGCAG
>NC_048408.1:24409570-24420547 GCF_013103735.1 Etheostoma cragini
TATATAGCCTACACTATAAAATAAACCTTTATTATTTAAACCCCATACATGATGATTTGGAGGGGCTCCAAAATGTTGCTGCATACCCCTCTGACACTGGGTTGCACCCCTGACTGCAAGGATTTTGTTGTAAAGAAGAAAACATGTTGGGAGGCCACTTAAACGAGCTGCTGGCCCTCTAGTCATAGACAGTTAAAGAAATGGACAAACCGATCCCGTTGTTCTGGATGGAGACCAGGGAAGGAAATTAGAAGCACTTTTTTGGTGCATATGTAAGGAGGTAACATAGACACAGGCTAATTACTGCTAACGAACATGCTAGTTAAATTTAGTATTTAAACCTAAACAGCTGATTGAAGTCGAAACTGTCGCTTGGTTATGACACAATCGTTAGCCTATTTTTACAAAAACGTCTGCTACGGAGGCATAACGTGAGGCACAAGGTAATGGAGCCTTTTATACATTGTTGTGTTTCTTTAGAAATAAACAACAAACAAATAGTCTTGAAACCCTTCAGATTTAAAGTTATTTGCTGTCAAACTGACGTCAAAATGAATTGCAGTGAATTGGATGCTAACGGCGGGTGATGGCTTTGTAGCATTAAAATGTCGCCATAGGTACAACGCTTAGAGAGGAAAGCCTTACCCCCTTGCCTTCTAGTTCCACATCTCTCTTTGTTTCTTCTTCTTTCTTCTTCAATTTCACTGCGTCCAAGGTGTAAATGAGTCCCTGATTGGACGGCTGGAATGGATACCAGCTGGGCCTTTGATCCTTGACGTTTAAAGACTGGCTTTTAACCTGTTGGGGGTGGGAAAGCGAGATGCTGAATGCAAAAGCAAGTAGAAGAAGGGTAAAAGGGAGAGAATGATATGCAGCTGAGACCACACACACACACACACACATACACACACACACAGGCTGCACACAAGCCATTCTCCAGCTGTTAAACCTAAATGCTGAAAAAATAAAAGCCAATCAAATCTCCTCCTGGGTGAGAAAGCAGGTGTTTCAGCTTTGGTTGGCAGCTAATTTGGATGTGTGTTAGTGCATATACTGTATGTGCACAAATGTGTGTGTGTCTAATAAAGTGTGAGACTGTGTGAGAAAGCCACTTCAGTTGTCAGCCAGGCAACCCACGCAAGGTGATCTTTCAGGGTCAGCTCATCCACTGAGCGCAGGCTCTGATTGCCACCACACACACACACACACACACACACACACACACACACACACACACACTTCCCTGGAAGCAGGTGGTCTCTCCAATTTGAACAATGTGTTTACTGTTTTTTATCTTAAAGTTATGATCAATACACACAAAACACACATACAAACATAACTCTTTTTGTTTTAACTAGACAAATCAGCCCCGCATTTCTACAGTATGGATGGAGGACTGGCTGGCCTGAGGGGGGCAGTGTAGCTCTGTGGTCCAATGGAAGACAAAAGGTAGAGGTGATAAGATATGAAGGTGCCCCCACCTTTTAATGTTCACCCTTTCTCCCAAAGTCTCAAACAGATTGCACATCTTCACAATAGGACCCATGTGTCACTATCTTCTTCTCATTCCCTTTTGTTGTTGCTGCCATCGAGATCTCATAAGCTCTTATCTCAGAGTACAGTGAAGAAAGATAGACCCTAAATATAACTTGTTGTGCATTCAAGGACGTTTGGTTCAGAAGAAAGAATTATAAAAGAATGCATTCAGTTGATAGATGCATTGTGCTTCAATGCCAGACTTAAATACAGCCAGTGAATGGTAATCATTATGGAGTTTTATACAGTATAAAAACTAATCAACTATATCCCTATAACCACCTCTAGTTGAGATGTTTTCCACGTGCTCAAATGCATATGTCACGTATCGGCAGCTCTGATATAACAGAAAAACGTTTCTTTCCTTGTTGATCTTTTTTCTTTACTCTCTCTCAGGCCTTTGACATGTGCTAAACTCCCAGCTGATTTATTTCTGACAACTGCAGTGAAGGCAGCATGTGTGTGTTTCAGCAGAGTGAGTAGGAGACACATAGGCCTAGAGGGCAGAAACGGGAGATGTCGGGGTACGACAAGGTGCCATGATTTTCATTTGTGACAGATGTGCATGTAGAAAGCATGTCAGGGTGCATATGCACCAGTGACCAGCTCAGCCAGGTGCATGCATGTTCAGTCTGAATATGTGTGTCAGATGGTCTGCGGCGTAACCATGAAGTCATGCGTTCATGCATGACAAAAAAGTACATACATTCTCCTCACGCACAAGTACTGTTGTTAGAGTAAAATACAAGTTAGTTTTTGAGGAATACGCTTATTTGCTTACTGGTAGCGGTCTACTGTAGATGAGATCCATACCATACCATACCATCTGTATGGTATGCAAATTTGTGTTTTTTAATAAGATTACTAGACAATCAGAGTAGGGCAAGTCCTACCTTCATCATTAGCCTTAGCACAAACACTGGACACGGGAAAAAAATAAGCCTACCAGCACTCTAATTAAAAGCTCACTAATTAACACATATACAATATACTACGATAATCAATTTATAAGGAGGCCAATTTGCAATTTTTCAGGTACTTTATGTGCTGGCAGGGACCAGTGACAACTGCTCAAAGCCATTAGTCACATAACCCCCTGCTGAAACTGCAAATTGTAGTTTTCACAATTTGGTTTTTGTGCGGAATAAACAAACAAGTTACAATATGTTAATTAGCGAGCGTTAGAGGCTTCATATTCACTCTACAGACACCAGAGTGGAATCAATCCTCTCTTTGAACTCCGCCAGAAAAGCAGTTCAAATGTCAATCTTGTGTTGTCCTCCCGGATCGCAATTGAAAATCAACCCTTTTTTGACATACACTGAGGAAAATAAGTATTTGAACACCCTGCTATTTTGCAAGTTCTCCCACTTAGAAATAATGAAGGGGTCTGAAATTGTCATTGTAGGTGCACGTCCACTGTGTGATTTTTTTAAAACTATTTATTTGTATGACACAGTTGCAAATAAGTATTTGAACACCTGAGAAAATCAATGTTAATATTTGGTACAGTAGCCTTTGTTTGCAGTTCCTGAGGTCAAACGTTTCCTATAGTTTTTCACCAGGTTTGCACACAATGCAGAAGGGATTTTGGCCCACAGATCTTCTCTAGATCCGTCAGGTTTCTGGGCTGTCGCTGAGAAACAAGGAGTTTGAGCTCCCTCCAAAGATTCCCTATTGGGTTTCGGTCTGGAGACTGGCTAGGCCATGGCAGAACCCTGATATGGGGGAAGGAGGTTGTTCCCCAAAATCTCGCGATACATGGCCCCGGTCCTCCTCTCCTAAATACAGTGCAGTCGCCCTGTCCAATGTGCAGAAAAACGCCCCCAAAGCATGATGCTACCACCCCCATGCTTCACAGTAGGGATGGTGTTCTTGGGATGGTACTCATCATTCTTCTTCCTCCAAACACGGTTAGTGGAATTATGACTAAAAAGTTCTATTTTGGTCTCATCTGACCACATGACTTTCTCCCATGACTCCTCTGGATCATTCAAATGGTCATTGGCAAACTTAAGACGGGCCTTGACATGTGCTGGTTTAAGCAGGGGAACCTTCCGTGCTATGCATGATTTCAAACCATGACGTCTTAGTGTATTACCAACAGTAACCTTGGAAACTGTGGTTCCAGCTCTTTTCAGGTCATTGACCAGCTCCTCCAGTGTAGTTCTGGGCTGATTTCTCACCTTTCTTGGGATCATTGAGACCCCAAGAGGTGAGATCTTGCATGGAGCCCCAGTTAGGATAATACATGGAGTGGAGGTCTACATTTTGAAGGCAGACTAACAGGTCTTTGAGTGTCAGCATTGTAGCTGATAGACAGGTGTTCAAATACTTATTTGCAGCTGTATCATACAAATAAATAGTTAAAAAATCATACATTGTGATTTTGGGATATTTCTTTTTGATTATGTCTCTCACAGTGGACATGCACCCACGATGACAATTTCAGACCCCTCCATGATTTCTAAGTGGCAGAACTTGCAAAATAGCAGGGTGTTCAAATACTTATTTTCCTCCCTGTATGTGTCACTTATATTGCTGCTTTTTATAAAGTTTTTATTGCTTTTTTTGACATATTTTTGGTTTACGTTTTGGAACTCTTCTTCAGTGCAGTTTATAGATCATTTTATGGATAGTCACAGACTGGCAGTTTAGTCTGAATAAATCTGTAAAATTTAATAAAACACCCCAAATTCAATGAAAGTACCGAGCTAAACTTAAGAGCGTTTTAAGGAACCATCCATCTGAGTTATTTTTGGGCAATTAGGTTGAAAGAAGAAATTTCTGTTATAGAATTTTTGAAAATGACCTGAAGACAACATAGGGGTTAAGTGCAGAAGGAATACATGTTCTACTCTAACACTGTTTGGAGCCTGTCAAAGACTTTAGTACTCACAGTACTCAAGTGGATTACAGCAGTTAACTTTTTTAATTGTTCATTGGAAGGCTATTCCAGAGGATGGAAGCCCCAAAGGCAAAATTTGATCCCCTGTACTTGTGTAGTAATAGTATGTACTAACCCGTTTGTACATAAAACCACGTTCTCACATTCTCTCTCTTTTTTTATCTCAGTTATACAGAATGTGCAAACAAAAAAAATGTCTTTTATTAAAACAGCAACTTTTTAAATCTTATTTTAATGTTACACTTATATAATAATAGGTTTAGGTTATTGTCGTTTTGGTTGTATCACATTCACTTGCCACCAACCTCACTGGACACCATCAGCTTCTGTTAGCATCCATGATATACATATTTATCAGTTGTAAATCTTGATACTGGGGCGTCTCAGAGCTCTAGTTTGTGCAGCAATGTATCGACTGGAGACAAACAAAAATGAAGCAATATAATGATCCAGTGTAACGGAAGCATGCCCTGCACAGTAATTAACACTAGACAAATTAATAGCCATGAAACCAATGGGCCTGGATCCGCTATGAAAGGTCAGGATGTTAAGGATCCCAGTTATCTGTTCTGAATTCAAAACCCTTGTTTTGAGAAACAAAAACAATCCAACTTGGTAGTTTTGACCTGAGAAAGTTTTCCTTATACGTAGTCAAAGCCAGAGGAAGAATTAATTTACTTACTTCATTCATTGTCATGTCGTGCAAGACCTATAAAAGTGTCTTGTATCGAATTGTGTTTCTATTGCAAATAGTTTTTGATGTGTATTCTTCTGCAAGCCCTCAACAGAGAAGATGAAGTCAGTATATTTATTTTTAAATCACCAAAGGAACACTGACATCCTGTTTTCACACCTCAAACATGACACTGCATGTTGCATCATGTTTTTTTAGTGTGCACCTTTCTGTACACAAATGTTATGCTGCTTTAAACTTATACCGTCATCATCATCACATTGGACACATGTACGTGAGATCACACTCCTTCTGGTCATGCAGGAAACTTCATTCATTCTTCATGCTTTTGGGAAAAGTTGGAAACCTAACCCCCTTGTAGCAATCCTGGGAGCTGCAATATCCTTTCCCACTGCTAACGGGTACAAGAAGAAAACTATTGAATTTGGGATGGTGATGGTGAAGAAATTGATTTTTCATGTGTGGAGAAATGTCTTACCTTGAAGAGACTGAGATACTACATCACAGATAGAGGAGATGTGTTTGAAAAGATATGGGAGCCTGTAGTGAGATTCTTTGAGGGGTAAACTGTAGATGTTATTTAGTGTCCCACTGTGCATTTATGTAAATGAGTATATGTGTGTACCCTTTTTTGGGTCCATTTTCTTGCACTCTTTAATATGCATTTCTTGTTCTTTGGACATGACACACTTTTTGTTACATAATTTCCGACCTTATATGACCAAATTCTGATGTACTTTGTTCTGTTCTTTTTTCTAAAAGCAATACACATGTTTAAAAAAATATGTATATATTTTAAATGCATCTGTGAGAAGAGAGGAGGATCAGGGAATGTAAGAGAAGGCATGTAACGGGGGAAAGTTACTATGTTTGTATTCCCCACGGAGGAGAACATGTATGGTGGGAAAGATGGAATTGGTTTTGAGAAAGTGAGTTTCGATGAGGATGAGTAAAAGCCAGCAGGTAGAGAGAGAGAGAGAAGGAGAGATGGCTGGATGGATGGAAGAATGAAAGCTCATGGTGTGTTTCCCTCAGGGCATGGCCTCAGTTTTCTGTGATATCTCTGCAACATTGGCCACACCCTGTACACAGGGAAGAGTGGGGAGTGAGTGGCTTTAGGCATTCCCTTGTGCAAGTGCAGAAACACATGCTCTTATTATGCAAGTACATGCATGTACACAAACTAAGCAGTTGTTTGTTTTTGACTCATCTCCTTTTACATTTAAACAGGTTGAGGTCTGTTTTGTGTTCCCTTTGTGTTTGCTTTCCTTTTATGTGTTGGTTATGAGGTTACAGTGTATCAACTCTGTCTCCTCGGCTTCCACAGTGTGATGCTGGATAATTGTATGTGATTACAGGTGCACAGGAAAGAGCTTTAGAGAGCGATCCTATAAGTCTGCGCTACAGCTCTCCGCGACCAGCTGCGAGGCCCTGCGGTCTGGCCGGACATACGAGTAGCTGGCCAGCGTGAGACGAGGCGGAGCTCCAGATTTGTCTGTCTGCTTTGTTGCTGCAGGGATGACACACCGCAGGTTCCAAGAGATCAAGCACACACATACACACATAAACAAAGAAACTAAGACAAACAACAACAAAAAATCATAGACCCACAGACTCATCCACTAGCGAGCAGCTTGAGCCTTTCATTTTGTATTTCTCTCTGCCTAGTCCACACAATAACCCTGAAATCATTCGGAATATTTCCCTTTTTTACTTCAATAGACCCGCTCTTTCTGCTTTCTCGCTTACTTTTCTTCAGTCTCCTTCATAAAAGAATCCTGAAAGCCTAGACTGGGATTTTCACACCCCTTTCTCTCTGCTTGACTCACTAAAAAGTGATCCCTCTCCGTGCCGATCTTCCCTTTCTCCCACTAGTGTTACACTTATTCTTGCATCCCTCCCTGTCTTTTTGTGTCCGCTACAGGTGTGACCTAACTCCTTACAATTCCCTCTCCATTTCCTTACTCGCTCCCTTTTTTCACATGAAAGGCTTTTTTGCTACCCTCAGCTCACCCTCATTCCTGCTCTTTCTTCTCTGTGAGCCCTCGCCCTCTCTTTGAGCCCCAGGAGATAGCTTGGATAACAGGTGGAGCCACTGGTTTTGGGGGATCAAGTTTCCATCTGCCTGAAATGCAAGCATGCAATATCACCCTGGGCCAAAAAGAAACCAAGCTAAACCACACACAAACACACACACACGCACACACACACACACAAAGAGACAACCCATCCTGTGAAGCCATTGTAAGCGAGTTTGATTAGAAAAGTGGGCTTCTATTCATTCAATTTAGTAGCTTTTAATGTTGTCTTTCTGTGTAAGGACTAATTATATTACAATAACGTGCATAAATGAATGAAAGCACACAAGACAATCAGCATCTTTAGGTTCCACATGGTCGTGCTATCACATCATGGCAACATCAAAAGCCTAGACACAAAGGACATCATTTGTATAATCCCCTTATGTTTCTATACGCAACAGAGATATATGTGGTATTGATGGGGACTGTGCACTTTGAGGTCTGCAGTAGGTATGGCACACATGCTGTGTTGAAGCTGTAGTCATATATGGCAGTCTGTGGCAATTACATGATGGAAAAAGAGCAGTTTCTAAAAAAAAAACAGACTGTGCACAAGAGTTAAAAGCAACAACAATAAGCAATCGATGCTGTTAGTCAATGTCCCACAGCTATGCTTTAAAATCGCTGGCTTTCTCTGTCTGCAACCACTTTCCCATTGTGTGTATCCTCCCAGCACTCCACTGCTATGACAGGTCAGTTAATATTGACATTATCTCCCGTCCACCATAATGACAGCTCGAGCTGCAGGAAGCCCCTCATTAGCTCTCTCTCTGTGTGTGTGTGTGTGTGTGTGTGTGTGTGTGTGTGTGTGTGTGTGTGTGTGTGTGTGTGTGTGTGTGGCATTGTGTTGATTACCACGACAGAAGTCATTAGCCTAGTCAAACAGGTGTTAAAGAGACAGGGGACAGTAGCAATGTTTGCCTCTGCAAGGATAACAGAGTGGTGTCATCGTTCAGCCCAATCAGAGACCTCTACCGAGGTCAGCTCTCCGCTGCACTGCAAGTGTGTGTGTGTGTGTGTGTGTGTGTGTTGGATGGAGAGGAGACAGATTTGAGCAGATCTAGCTAGATGCTTTGAGATACATGTCCATGCACATTTCAGAATAGATATCCATCTGAGGTGCACTTATAAAATAAATATTGTGTGCACAAATGTGTGGGTGTGTATATTTGTAATTATATGTGTCTCTCTCTCTCTCTCTGGATGAAATGCTATAACTGGATGCTTTGGTAGCAAGCAAATGATAGATGGAGGGAAGAACGTGCAGTGGTAATTGTACTGGATACACAGGTAATTGGAAGCTAAATTGGCTTCAGAATTAGAACCTGTGAGCACTCAGTCAGTCTCTGTATTGGAACCACATAACCGTGTGTGTGTGTGTGTTTGTGTGTGCGTTGAATGACTAATAGGAACTGGACATGTTACAAAACAAACCTAATAATGTTATGCAAAATGAATGCCTGAAGAAACGACACCAAGCCACTGTGGGTTTCATTTTCGAAACTTGTTTTATTAAATTTGACATTTATTTATTTATTTATTTATTTTACTATCAACAGTTTCTGTGTGCTTTTGTGAGTTATTGTTAAAGACCATGGGTATGACTGTTATAAAAAAAATGAAAATAAAATATTAAAAAAAAGAACATAAATTCCCATTGGTAGGCTATGAGGGATAACAAGGATTTTAATTGAGAACGGAGGTTCAATCTTGACCTTGGGAACACATATACATTAGAATATTCTAAACTCAAGGTTCACTTACAAAGTTTTCTAGATGTAATGGCTTCATTAGGCGAATGAAACTTGCTCGGGAAGGAACTTCGGTCACGTCTGTGTATATCCATTATATCCATTAAAAACAATGAATACAGTGAACATTTTTTAATGAAAACACATCTCCAGTCTGATAGATTACAGTGAAAATGTGATTTTGTTTTTTAAAATAAGGCACATGTGACCGGATCACCATAAAATATCACATAACACATGTTAGTCTTGGTTCTCTGATTTTTAGCTTTGGCTGAGTTGTTCCTTTTTAATGAATAATTACAGGGCTGAGGGAGTCAATTGTATTTTATATGAATACCTGAACAGAATTTTTTAACTTTACTTCAAAATTATTACTTTTTACAGTTTTTTTTAATCAAATAAAATCTAACCTGATACACCAGAGGGTAAAATATGGACAACATATTCCTTTATGAATTTTCTTTCAGTTTACAATTCAGGTCAGTTCTAAAGAATAATTTCCCCGAGCAGCTAAATGTGTTAGAATGCTGCTTACATTCATTCACATAGCATTATTGCAATATCTGTGACCTGCCTCCATTGGAACAGGACAGAGACTGGAGGAAAGTAAAAGAGACAGCTTTATCTGTCTCTAGCTTGATCATAGACGAATATCGCTAGGAAGCTTTAAGAAGCAAGAACCAGTTTGAAGAGAAGTGGTAGCCAAGGTCAGAGGTGACCAGGGGCATCATTATATTTAGAGCTTAGTAATATATTCAATTTTAAAAATACCGTGGCTCAAACTCAAGTAGGGTGCAACAGTAGGGTGTTTAAAAAAATATGACGGTTGCAAACAAATAAAAGTAACAAGATAAAAAAAAAAAACATAGATGTGTCTGAGCAATGTTTGGAGATGATTGTGATGGTATCATAGAAGCTGGCAGACACCCAATTTGTAGGATTGGTTTGTAACTGTCTCCAAACCCCTTGCTGCCCGGGTGCTGCCTGGTTGCTGCTTGCATGGTGTGGAGGTGACTAAAGGGCCAACAAGAAGGCCAAGATCCATAGGTGCAAAGACCACTGGGTGGAACAGGAAGGAGGAACAGGTCAGCCAAGTGTGCGGTTGATGAATTTTTAGCAAAAGAAATCTCAGGGGAAATGCAGAGTTTGACAGGGGAGTTGTTGCAGTGTGTTTGGAATTGCTCAGTCAAGCAAAAATATGGTGAAGACCCTAGCAGCAAGATGGCTGACATATAGAAAGCAATTAAAGGCCTTGCTGGTGCCACTACACCAGGTTCTTGGTTACATTTGTGACAGAAATACAGATAAGTGACAAATCCAAAATAAAGTTAGGGTGTTGGGTCACGTCAAGCTGTAAGAACAGCTTCAGTGGTTCACCTTGGGATAGTTTATACAAGAAACTTCACTGCAGGGATGAACCATTCTTCCAAAAGATGTTCCCCTCTGTCACTCCAAAATGAAGTATGAAATCTCTAATATGTCCACCAGCATGTTAAATTAACATCAATGTAATATATTAATAAGCCATAGGACATTGCGCTCTTTCATTGTAGAGAACTTTTATTCTGAAGTTTGCAAATAGGCATTTCACTTAAGTCCAAAATGTTCATGTTAACAGTTGGATAAATGTCGGTGCTGGGGACTGGAAAAGCAATAGCATGTGACTGACATAAGAAATCAGTATTTTTTAAATCCATCTTTTATTGAGTTTTTTACCAATAGTTCATTATTAATTTGTATTTTTTTTATTTATTTGGGGCATTTTAATTCCACAGGATAGATGAAGGAATGAAAGGGGAGAGAGAAGGGGAATGACATGCAGCAAAGGGCAAAAGGTTGGAGTCAAACTGAGCTAACTGGGAGAGAGACATATTTATATATTTATATATATATATATATATATATATATGTATATGTGTGTATAACTATTTTAATTGGCTTGGTTAGCTCAGTTGGTTGATCAGGCGCACATATATAGTTTACTCTTCACACACATACAGTATATAT
>NC_048408.1:24420647-24429568 GCF_013103735.1 Etheostoma cragini
CACACACACACACACACACACACACACACACACACACACACACACACACACGCACACACACACTAGCCTACTGCCAGTACCTTCCCAACTACTTTGACACAAATTCTCCAATATGTAATACATAACTAATCATGAGGTTTCCCTAAAAACTATAAATGGTTGACTGGTTATCTAGTTTGAGAGGAAATGTGTAAAACAAGCTAACAACAACAACTTACAGACACGTTGTGGGGGGGCTTGGGGGCGCCGTCCACCATGCTCGCAATGCTGGAATTGCTTCCCGCCCCCTGGTTTGGGCTGTCCAATAATGACAGCGGGAGCACTCAGCTCAACCAATCAGCAACAACGGATGATAGTGAATGGAAGTTTAGTTTTTGAGTTTGGGATAGATCGAGGGAGAGATTAACGGAGAGGCTGAGCAAGAGAATGGGAAAATTAGTGGACAAAGTAAATTCTGGCTCTTAAATATCAACTCTTTGCTTGCAAGAGCCCTCTCTCTCTCCCCCAAGTCTGTGTCGAGGACGGTGGCAGGTGTTCAGTTGAGGGAGACGCATCGCCTCAGTCAGCTCCCCAAGCCCCAACAGGGTGCTAGAGACGGAGAAAAACGGCCAGTGCCCCGCTAACTGTAGCCAAGAACCCCCGTGAGTATGAACGGATAACGATAAAACGTTTTGAAGTAACGGTTTCTTTCGTCGAATGGACTGTTTTTGGAGGACCGCTGAAGACTGGATGAAAAAGCAAAAGGCTAGTGTCGCAGTAGCAGCAGTAAGAGTAATACAACGTTACCGTCTTAGTAACGGCCGTTTGTTCAGTTCAAACAGGCTGTTACTTTGGCTTATACGAGCTAACGTTAACTCTTCACCGGTGAACGCACAGTAAAGAAAGGAAAACTCACAGTTGTTGCTGAGAAACTTGTAATGCGTCTTTATTGTTGCTTTTTTGCTAACCTGTTGTGTTCTATTTAACCGTGTAATCCGAGACCCTAGCGCACTACGGCGAGTTAGCTATCGGGTATCCGAGGCAAGACTACCCCTTCTGGGAGAGTGGGTGTTGATAAACGACGTGTTTAGCTGCTAGTTAACAGTTAATTAGGACTTATAACTTTAGATAACAGGCGGCATCCCATCACGCTTCTCCATCACCATATTTGGGGGGAAAAGACTATCTGTGCAGTTTGATTGCACTACAGAAACAGGGGTACTCACAGTATCAATTACTGGATTGATTTTTAGAACACACACACACACACACACACACACAGGGAAAATAATTTACGCGTTTTATTGCTTTTCTCTCTAAACAGCTAAACAGGGACACATCCCCGGTAAAGACATTAAAAACAAGCGTGGATTTGAGCTCGATGGCAGAGAATAAGCGGATAAATCCAAAACACACTTAACTGTATTAATTCGTTGCTCGGATCAATCCGAAAATGAGATATCACAGGACTCCGCCACAGCACATACATAGGGATTGCCGTGCCGTTAAACCGTAAAGCCTGACACTATAGAGAGGGAAAGTGTTTCTGCTGTTGATACGACCCCCCCTTCCTCATTCTCCTGCTGCCTGCTGAGTTTTGGACACCGGAGCGAGGGAGTCAGATCCGGGAGCTTTCCGGCAGCAACAGCGGTGAACCAGGAGCGCAGAGCCGAAGCCCGTTTCTCTCTCCGCTCCGACTTCTTCCCACTCGTGCGCAGGGCAGAGAGAGTTGCAGCAGCAAAGCACAAGCGGACACGGACACTGTTGATCCCCTCTCCCGCATGATTAAACTGGAAATGTGCTGCCCTAAGAGGTTCCCAGAGAGTGTGGAGCGACCCGCGGCAGGGAGCCGGCGGACGATGACGGGGATGGGGACGGGGACGGGGACGGCCCGGAGTGGGAGCCGGTGTCAGCCTCTTTTTCTCCTGCTCCTCCTCGGCAGCAGCTGCCACATGTTGCACGGGCAAGGTAAGATCTTTACTCCCGGGAACCCTGGGTTCAAATGTCAGATATTCCACTAAAGACTATTAATATTCATACATGTATTTAGAGTTATTCATACTGTAAGTGTTTAAAGGCTGTCACTGTACTGTGCATTGTCTAAAAGCACTTACTGACATACTCGTTTGTCACTGGGACCATGGTAAAAAGGGGACAAGTGAAATGATGACAAGTATAACTGCTTGCCTGTTTGGGATGTGTCCCTGCAGGAGGGTGGGGTGGGGGTGTTTTTTAGGCCTACAACAAAGTTTTTCTGTAAATGAAGTCAGGTTGATTGTGGGGGAGGTACCTTATATAGTGCATGTGTAAATTATTGTTATTGTTGTGATGCTTAGATTGTATGATGAGGATGGCAGGATTAAGGTATTGAGGATGGGTATGGGTGGGGGGTTCCTGTTTCTAAGCATCGATAATCCCCCACTCAGTCAATGACCTGCTTAACTACAGGTCTGGATTTGGCACAAACACATGCAGCAGAACATTTTCCTTTAGCTTTGTTTAGCAGTGTTGACCCTGTTGTGCTGCAGGTGTGTATATATATAAGTGTGTGACTTGTGGTTGCAGAACATTTACTGTGTGTACTGAAGTAATTGTTGAATGAAGACGCATATGATGGTGTATTGGATCACAACCAGAGTTGTCTGTCGAAAATGTGTGTTTCCATGTTTTGGTTTTGTTTCCAGCTCTAGAAGAAGGGGGCAAAGAGAAATTGGGGATATTAGTGTTTTGTGTGCATCTGTGTGTTTTTGTATGTGTGCATGTATCTCATGGGATCATGTCAGAGTGCCAAAACAAAAGCACAGAAAAGGTCAGGCTGGCGTCGGCACACAGTCTTCTCTGGGTCACAGATGGCATGGTGTGCTGAATGAAAGGCTGAGACTTGGGGGTTATGGGGAGGGGTCTTAGGAATGTCTGTGCATATATTTGTGTGTGTGTGTGTGTGTGTGTGTGTTAGAGGTGGGGGTGATCTATTTGTGAACGCATGGAGAATGTTTGTGTCGTCTAAGTGCAAGAAGGTAGAGGAGGAATGAGAAGGGAGAGAAAGTCAGGAGGGAGGAGAAGGAGGGAGAGGGGAGTGGCAGGCAAAGTGGGCGAGAATGAGAAATGGAGGGGGGATAGAGAGGGAATGCGGCGCAACATGCTTGTCACTCAGAAAGCTGTGTCTGCAGTTCAATCGATAATGACGGTATGACAACACCTTTGTGTGTGTCAAAAGTTGCTCTCCTCTCATTTCTTTTCCCAGTCGTCACACTCTCCCTCTTCCTCCCTCCCAGGTGTTGAGGAGGAGGTGGGAGACGAAGGGATGGTGTGGCTGCACTGTCAGCTCCTTTTGTCCTCCTTCTAATATCAAGGTCTCATCACCAGCACCCAAGTTACCACACCCTCCATTCCCCACCCACATACACACCAACCTCTTCCAGCTGTCTTGTTCGGTGGGGGGGGGGGCTTGCCCTGCTGCCCTGCTGCCCTGCTGCCCTGCTGCAAAATGTCTGTGCCTCAGGATGGCGTGCAGGAGTTGGGTTCTATGTGTGTGTGTTTGCTGGGGTAGGGGGGGAATTAGAAATTAGGGAAGCAGATGCAGGATGGGGTTGGTGGTGGTGGTGGTGGAGAGGGGGCAGCCTTATTGAATTGATAAGCTGTGCCAGGCGGCCAATCGAAGGCTGTACATTTTCCAGGTTCCGACCCCTCTATCCCAGCATTTATTAGGACGTTTTATTTTAGGAGGAAAAGGATGAAATTCATGAGCCAAGGTTGATCCTCCTGATCTCTCCACGCCCCTCTCCCTCCCTCCTCCCCATTCTGTCCCTCTCCCTTTCCCTCTTTCACTCTCTCTCCCTCTCTTTGCCTCAGTCAATCGATGCCCACACCCCTCCTCATAAATGTGAGGCTTTATATGAGCCAACTCTCGTCTCTGGGAGCACATTTAAATAAGCTCATCGATCTTTCATTTTAGAGTTTAAGTGACGGCAGCATTTTACTGTCTCTCTCCCCCCCTTCCACCACCTCTCATCTGCTTACCTCTCCACCCTCCCTTCTTTATTCATAACTTATTCCTCCCCCCCCCACCCCCCCCACAGCCTCCCTGTCACGGAGTGGGTCCTGCTTCACAGCTGTTTGACTGGTTCACATTTCCAACATGATATAGACAGAGCCTCATTCCAGATACATTTATGTTCTGACTGAAGTCAAGAATAGCTCACATTTAGAGTCTTTCAGAATGTACATATTCTATATACTAAACTATATGTACTAATACTCTATATCACTAACAAAGACAATGAGAGAGAGAATGTGTCAGTATCTTGCTGAAAAATAGCCCTGTGGCATTTGACAGCCATGGATTCTAGACATTTTCAACAACATTTTCAAACATTTTTAGAAGCCCAAATCCCAGAGGACCGCATAATACTGATACAAATGACATTAATACATGGAAATGTTCAAAGTCAGAAGGGGTTCACATAACAACAGCGATTCCGACCATTAGGTTTAAAATACATGAAGAATGAAATTGGTCCCAGTTGCTAATGTGGATAATGATAATGGTTGATAACTAGCCAAAATGTAATGAAAAAATAATGGTGGTCGTCATGATTGCTAACCTTGCCCACTGTAAATGCCTAAAATTGTGGCTTGAGCATCCCAGTTGTAAGACCAAGGCCATTCTTTCTTGCCTGAAAAATACATTGCAGGTCACAATCATTAGCGCTCTTACTAAAGTTTAGTTTCTTACCATGAATTACGAAGTTTTCCTCGGCTTCAACTAGGCCAAGCAGGACTCGCAAGACTTGCATCACTATGCTGACCCACTTAGTGGATCTATCTGTGTGATTAGGTTTGATATTACGCCTGTCATTGGCTCAACTCAGCTCGAGCTTGATGCTGATTTGACCAATTGGCATGCTTAAGTGAATTGAGGTCACTGACAGGACATTTGGATGGTGGGCTGTGGGCTGGAAGAGGTCTGAGCGGGATGTCAAAACCCAAATCAAATAGGCTAGCATGCAGCTTTACACATGTGCACGCACATACACACAACGCCCTTCTCTCCCATCAGTGTCAAACAGTTAACGCATACGTGCAAATTTGCTTAACCATGTGGTAATGAGGAGAGGGTAACTGAGAAGCCTTGTCTAACAGATTCTCATCCTCCACACTGTACAACCATACCATGAGTTTTCCACCTCTCTCAATCTTATGTCTGTTTCTACATTTACATTCCATATGCAACATGTGCTTGCAGGTTATAAAAACAGTTTTAACAGTTGTGAAGCAAATTGTATTGCTGTATTGCGTGCAGTTTGTTTGACACCAGAAGTATTGTAGCACGCTCCATTACTTCAGCATGGACCCTTTTTGATTTTGATGTATTTTAAACTCTACGTTTACCGCTTGTTAGAAAACAGTTACCGGTATACACATGTTCTGTTTTTACCCACAGACCCCAATGTAATCCCACATTCAAGTAATTTCAATTTTGGAGGCCTCAGGAGAGACTTTGCTGTCTGATGGATTGTGTGTGTGTGTGTGTGTGTGTGTGTGTGTGTGTGTGTGTGTGTGTGTGTGTGTGTGTGTGTGTATGTGTGTGTGTATGTGTGTGTGTATAATTGCCAAAAGCTTTTTATGTGTTTTAAGTGTCTAAACACGTGTGTTTCTGCCCAGTCACAATGGTTTCCCATCTTACCTTATAAGAGTTTTTCTCAAAAAACATCCCTCAGAGCTTTGAAATATGAGCCATGTGGGACATACTCTGGTCTCCTTCTGCCTTCCTCTCTGTCTTGCTTCTTTGTGCTCTTCATTGTTTTGTGTTTGTCCTTAAGGTATTGTTCCTCTTCTTTTTGGTTTCTTATTCTGTTTTTTCTCATTGTCTCCCCATAAGGGACCAAATAATCTATTACTGCAGGCCACACAGGTGGAATGGAGGCTGTTTTGCTGTTTAGGCCTTGGTGTTTATTATGTAAGATAGGGGGAGGAGGTTGCTATTGATCCGCTGTCTGTGCGTGTGTGAGGAGCGAGGGAGGCGGTATAGCACAAAAGCTTATCTTGTACTTTTCAAGATGGTTCTGCAACGAGACACCGAAATAAAGCAGAACGCTAGCAAAAACATGAACTTATTGATTGATTGAACTGTAAGACATCACAAAGAAAAAGACTGACAGACACTTCGAGATTGGCAGACAAACATAAAGGTAGGAGAGGTAAATGTATGTGTGCACACAGATTTTCAACTGTTATTTGTTAACTGAAGTGTAGGTAAAGTGAAAATCCATGATGTCGGCTTATAGGGGTTCCACTTAGACTGTTATTAAATTAACTCTGGAAACAGAAATTAATGTCCACCTGTAATTAGGGTTAGTCTATGTCACTCTTTGTCATAAATGGCTGACATTCATAGTGGGATTTGTATTGAGCTTAACTGTTGATCTACAGAAAAGTTAATCAGCAACTATTTTAAAGGTCCCATGGTATGAAAATGTAACTTCATGAGTTTTTTTTTTTAGCATCAATAGGCTTTCCCCCAGCCTGCCTATGGTCCCCCATTGGCTAGAAATGGTGATAGGTGTAAACCAAGCCATGGGTATCCTGCTCTGCCTTTGAGAAAATGGAAGATCAGATGGGCCGATCTGGATTCCTGGTTACCTCCCCTTTCTCTGCTTTGCCCGCCCAGAGAATTTGGCCTGCCCATGAGAGAGAGAGAGAGACACCATGGCTTTCAAATGAGCAAACTGGGTTAGGGTTACCTTGACCAGCGATCCTTCATTCATTCTTTTCTGTGGAACTGTTCCTGCTTTAGACCGTTAGACATTTTTGATAAAAAAAAAGAAATGCAACAAAATCAAAAGTGCAGATAAAAAAAAAGAGTCAAAAAATACCCTGCCAAATGTGAAATGGGTATAGCATAATATGTGTATTTTAAAAATGTCAAACAAAACATGCACATTGACACAAAAGATCCTAGTTCGCCAGAATATATTTATCTCACATCACTGCTTTGTTCTTTGTTTTTGAGATAACCCATATGTGAAGAATAGTAATGTCTTTTCCTCAGTATTTTTGGAGTTTTGAAATAAGCCGCAGCCAGAGGAAGATGAGACAAAAACTAAATGAAACCAAGAGCCACTGTGACAATTTCATCACATGTAGAACACTGTATGGAGCTTAATGGTAATAACAACTTTAAACCCAGTGATAGCAATAAGCATTGCAAAGTTGTCTACAGCTAATGGCACTAACAAGGACAACAGACAGCTGCATGAAGGTTAAACTCTAATTAATGCAATAATTACATGCCTTCCACATGTGCAAAAATGTTTGTGAAATTTTGTGAAATTGCCCCAAATACTACAGGATGTTTACTGTGTGCTCCATGGTTAGATAAAACGTGACTCTGTGACATGTTTACCACCATATTTTTCAAGAAAAACATACCAAAGATAGAACTTTATTTACTTACTTACTTTTCCAAGCCTTCCTCTCCTTTCACCCAAAGATCACGCTTAGACCACTTAGTATAGTTAGATAGCTGCAGATGTTAACAAGAATTGTCTGTTATTTGTGATACAGTAATAGCATTTTATGATTAGAATAGAATAGAGATTCCTGAGAAACCACTCCGAGTACATATGACATAGATATAACTATTCCTGTGCTATAGTCTTTTTATTTATATTGTATTATATATTTTTATAGTGTGCTGCTTTTAAACCTAACTCATTTTCATCAGACCTCAGTAAAAGGCTATCGCAATATCTTTTCTTTTGCCTGCCACAACCGTTTATCTTCTTTCTGAAACAGGAAAGTCAGGTTAGCAACGAGCACCATAACACCAAACTGTGGCAATCATGCATTGGATTAAATCGTGGGGTTTTGTTGAATTTGTTACCAATATATCCCTAAATGACACTGAATAGTTAGACTTCATCAGTACACAGACATCAGCAGGGGTTGTACATTATGCATTTATTGTATAAGCAGATTTTGTGAAACAGCAAGTTACACATGAGTAAAGTAACTGACTTTGTAATTAGTATCCCTCCAGTCAGCAACAGCCTATGCTATCTCAGATATGAGAGTCAAAGTTTTGCATGCTGTGCCTATGTGTTTCCTGGAAGAGCTTACAATATACATACATGTTGTATTGCGTATGAGCAATTAGGGCTGGGCTATGTGGCCTAAAAAAAAGTCCTTGAATCAATCTGTTTCCCCCTTACTTAAAATAAATCTGCAGATGACAAAAGAAATTGTTCAAAACAAGTTTTAACTTTTATTTTTCTTACTCATATACACACAAAAATAGTGGGATATATGATTTTCTCCATATCGCCCAGCTCTAACAGGAGTACTGACTCAGTTTAAAAATGTTTAAAAATTTGGATTTATGGAATCCCAAAAAGTCATATTTTTAATGCGGAAAAATCACAGATATCAGGTTCCTGTGACATTTACAAAGCAATTTAGGAACAGATTCCTATTTGCAGAAACAACTGGTGGAAATACGATTGCAGGTGGCAGGATATATATCAGAGAGACATTCTCTCTCTCTCTCTCTCCCTCTCTCTCTCTCTCTCTCCCTCTCCCTCTCCCTCTTCTTTACTTCTCCCTAACACCTGGGAAATTCCTTTGAAACCCCGGCCTTGTACTGCCAGTCATTTAGTGGCAGCACTAGAGTGAAAGTCTCAAGAGCAGTCTCACAGCAGGGTGAAGAAAGTGACTCTCTTTCCTAAATTGAGAATGTTTCGGCGTTATTTGGTTTCAAACTGACAACCTTCCAGTGGATCATACCCCAGGCGGTCTCTCTTTGTATCTCACGTTCCCCTTTGCTTTCTGTGTGGCTGTAGTCATTTTTTTACCGTTACATTCGCGGGTAATGTCGTGATATTGAGTGAAGATTGTTCACTGGAAAAACATTGTGTCGTCGTCCCCCCCCCCCCAGTGCTCCC
>NC_048408.1:24429668-24439668 GCF_013103735.1 Etheostoma cragini
TGTGTGTGTGTGTGTGTGTGTGTGTGTGTGTGTGTGTGTGTGTGTGTGTGTGTGTGTGTCAGAGGTTTTTAGCTTAGTCCTTTGATCTAAGCTAGAGGAGCCAGCCGGCAGTATGGACACTTGGCTTGCGCTCCTGAAATGTGTGTGTGTGTGTGTGTGTGTGTGTGTGTGTCTGTGTGTGTGTGTGTGTAGGAGAGTGTAAATGGCCAGAATCAAAAAGTGGTAACTTTACAAAAGGAATAAGTAGTGGCTTGTGTTTGTACTGCATGTATGTGTAGTAGTGCATGTGCTGCAGTGCATGTTGGTCGTCTCATCAACTACCACGTTTACCACGCTCTTTGCACAGTAGCATATAGCATATTGTCAACAAAAAAAAATATCGCGGAGATTCAGAATTTTTTTTTTACCACCTTCTCAGTTACACCCCAAATCAGATCTGTGGTGTAAGTTACTGCACAGTGGTGCTGCAGTTGTAATTTTACATCTACACCCCAGTGCATTAATTCCATCTCTGGAGTAGTTTCATGCAGGGATAAGAGGCTTTCTGCAAACATTAAGTATTGTTTTAGTGCGGGCAGAGCACTGAAGTTGTGCACACCCTCAGCTGGATGACTCTTATAATCAGTAATCATATTCAAACAAACCCCAATCGCATTTCGCATTTAGTTTTGGATCATTACTGTATATTGAATACAGCCACAGAGTTACAGATTCATGAAAGGCCAGAAACTGCCTACGTCTTTGGTCTATAGGTGTGAACGTTGTATCTCTTGGCTTTGTTCAGCTACACATTTGTGACATCTGGCATACAGAGTGTGAAGGGTTACAATGAACAAAGCATCGAAAATGGATTAGCATTCATGTATAACCAATTTTCCAGATCAGCTTGTGACATTGCACCAACAACTGCCGGGTTTGGTCCCAGACTGTGAAATGAAATGTCCACGCTCAGTATTATTTGTTCTAAAAGACCAAATTCATGGTCTCATGGCTTGATTTTGTTTCATTATCTTCACTCAGGAAAAAAGCCTCCGTAGCTGTCTGTTCATCAGCTCGCGCATTTGAAGTGCTACTAGAAACAGGATAGCTTTACCTATCAGTGGGCTCGTTTTCCACAACTAAGTGAAATTTTACTAATTTGGAGCAAGATTTCATTTGTGAAACACTACCTTTTTAAAGGAAAGTGTACATGAGCCTTCAATATTAGTAAAGTAGTGTATCAGTGCTGTTGATGATGACCAGCACGGTACTTTTAAATAGGATAACTTGAGTAGTTTTTATCCCCCTTATGTGCATGTATTTTTCCTATGTGCTGAAATCAATGTTTTGACTGACACATGGTTGATCCTGATCAGAATGAATTGATTCCTTTAAGAGAGTAAAAGCTGCTGTTGATTGAAGGATGAACGCACAGATGGATTCAATAATACGGTACGCTAGAAGAAAAGTAATCAAAGTGAGAAAATAAGTCATTCAAAGAGAAAGGAGGTGGAAAAAGAGAATAGGTTGTCAGTTATTGGGTCACTGGAGTAGATGGATGGATGAGAGAAGACATCACAGAAATGAGAAGATGTTGTCAAAACCGAGTCCAAGATACTTAGTCAAGACAGATTAAGTGAGTTCCTTAAAGAGAAAGACTAAGAAGAAAGAAAATAGTGTGTTGGCTAATGGACTCACTTATCTATTTCCTACTTTACCTTTCTTGTAATTCCCCTCTTGCTCGCTTGATCCCACTGTCCAATCATATCCCTTCCTGCGTTACATCTTTCTCTCCTTTCTACCACTTCTTCCACTCTCTGTAATTGGGAAGGGGCGGTGCACATGCATTCATCCATTAAGTGCACACAAACACAAACGCACACCATTCTCACAGACATTTTGTTATCCTTTTGTAAAATGAACGCTTGTGTGTGGCTTGAATCTCAAGTAATCTCTTGTAAGAATTCGCTTTATCTTGTGAATGTGGGACTAGAAAGAGAGAAAGGCAAATACGGGTACATGAAAATAAAATGAAAGCATTCAAGCGAAAGAGAGAAATTAATTAATTAATTAATTAATTCTGTTTGCCTGTTGATGCAAACCCTTCAGTAGGACCCTGTGCCGTGGACACACACAAACACACACTGCTGTGTTTAGTATGGTAGTTTCGTTTGACTCATCATGCTCATCAAACTCAACAATGCCACTCTGTGTTTTCTTCTGAGTTTTCAACCTGTCACCCCGTCAGTCCACTGAGATTTATCTCTAGACTAAACTGGTATTAAAATAAATGATGACATCATTATGACCTGTAGATTAAAAATATCTGAAAAAAACCTGCAGTAATGACTTAAACACAAGCTAAATATTTTCATCATGTACTGTATATATATTTAGTTTCTATGTACAGTACATGATGAAAATATTTAGCTTGTGTACATTCAATACTGCAGTTTTTTCTGATGCTTGAGTTTGCTAATGCTGAAGTTTACTTCCAGAGTACTAATTGGTAAGTAGAATTACGTTTTTCACACAGGCCCTCACTAGATTACACCATGCATCTTGTGCTGCTTTTACATGACAGCAAATAAAACAATATTTAATGAATTTTACATTTAATTACCTTCTCTTATGAAAAAGGACATGACATTGATCAAATTGATCACTTTAGAGAAAAAAAGGCCGTCATGAGCCCAATGAGGCGGCAGGAGCATTTTTTAAATGACGGTACTGAGCATGACTTTGTTCTCCAGTAGCAGTGTTCAGAGAGCTGGCGTGATGTGGTTTGATCTGTAAGGATGCTACTGAACCATGTAGACCATCACAAGTTTGTAGTTACGACGATTAGTAGCCAAAATCAACTGTGTTGTGGAAAGAATTCACAAGTTGTGAATTCTTGCAACTTGCTTTTTTACAATTCAAATTATCGTAATTGAATACTTATTTTTGTTTTTTGGGTTGTTGGTGCAACTGTGTCAGAAATTTGAAAAGGTTACGCTAAATGATGGGAACCTTTGACCCCCCTCCCCACAGTTGCTAGTAGCCACGGAGGACACCAATGATTAGAGGTAATTATCTTCACTCGAGCTTCCGCGCGGCTAAGTCACAGGACGCCACAATCTTCTGAACATAGCCACACTGGAAGATACTGTACAGAGAGAGTTGTGGAGCTGCTAGTCCTAATTAGCTTTGTAGAAACTCATTTGGCAATGGCTTGAATGTAACAGATAGTCGTTAATATCAAAAGTTACGCACTGAAGCTTTAACTGAAAATATAATCAACATTTTAGAAAGTGTGGGTGCGTGAGATTTTCTCACATGCAATCAATCATGAAAACAGCCAGAGGGTTTGTTTTATTTTTGTGTTTCCTGTAGTATCTTTATTGTCAGCATGTAAATGTACCCTGATGTGGCTAACTAAAGCATCCTTTTAAATCATTTAGTAAATGAATAGGCAACAGACAGATATGTTTTAATATACATCAAGTTACTGTAGTGGTTGCCAAAGTGCACTGATGTTATTACTTCACATGAACTGGAGTTTTGAAATGTGAATTCAACTCAAAGTGGACAATGTATACCCTTGAAAGCTTTTTTTGTTCTTTTATGTTAATATTTGGGCTTTTATACAGTAATATTTCAGATAGTCTCCTTTTGTGACACCATTTTTATTCCTCCCAACAGTTGGCCTTGACTCTCCGCTTGGCCCATTTAACTGTTTAATCTTGAAGGGGATGAGAGGACCTGATGTGATTGGCCCTTATTTGAGTCTTACAGAAACTCCACCTGCTTAAACTGCAGTGCTAATAATAATAATGATAATGATAATATTAATATACTCATCTTGGTCCAACATATTCTCCACATTGTGTTGCACTTTTTCATGGTTGTACTTGCACTTTTGGTCACCATCATTTAAAAAAAGTACCGTGTGACCAATATGTCATTATTGTTTGGATTTGATTACAGATCTGAATGGATTTGACGTGAGCTGCTTTGAAACAATAACTGATGAAGTATGTTAAGGAGCTCAGTTCAACTTCCCTCAGGGTCTGCAACAGACAAAGGTGTAGTTTAGTTATAGTTTTGTAGTTTGGTTGTAGTTCATATAGTCACGTTTATAACAAAAAAAATAAGCGAATGGGAGTATGAGCAGGCTGCGGGCATTTCATTCATTATTTCATGTTTTCTGTTGTATTGAGCCCTTTTTTGCCCTGCACCTCACCGGTGGGGATGTGTACACTACCACTACTGCTCTACGTCAACAAATAATAATAGTATTGTTATTACACACATTACACAATACACATTAGTCAGGTTTATCAGTTTTTAAAGGTTAGTATTGAATCAGGATTAAACCACAATGAGAGTGTATTGAATTCTGCAGTGTACTTGATAGATAAGGTGAAATGGGAGAAAAGCAAAGTTCATCCACACACTTAATTAGTGACATGGTAAAACATTCCTTTCTTTTATTTGTGAAAACACATGCACGATAGATTATTGGCTACAGTAATTGATATTTTCCTGGGGAAAACATACGATTGATGTGTTTAAAGTCAGGCTACATTTTGCCCTCAGAACATGAGTTGTGAATGAACATGGGACAACCTAGGCTGTCCTACAGTACTCCAGGTCCCTGACATGATTTTTTAAAGTAAAGCCATGAGGACTGTTTACTGCCCCGACAGCACAGGGCTCAGCTCTGCTTGTTGCCCTGCATTCACGGACAGCCACCCACCTGCTCAGTTTTTGAGAGCCAATTTGTACCAATCTATGGTAAATAATATGTCACGCGTGGACAACACAAGGTCAGACTTGCACAGTGAAACCACAAATTCTCATGCGGCCCGTGTAACATTGGTATTATAACAACAATCCATAATAGTTCTCTGTAATAATATGATAGTGTTCACTGAAAGCCAGTGTGTGGGTTTTGCTCCAATAATCCACTGTTCTAAATGTCAGTGTGCAGCTCGAAGCAAACATTATGCTGATTACTGCTACCATCATTTCTAAACAGCTCCTCATGCCCGGCAAACACACCTTGAATGTGTGTGTGTGTTTGTGTTTGGGCTTGGGATTTACTGTTCAGTATACTTGTTGGCAAATTCTACTTTATTATGTACTTTCAGACTTACTTTATCTGACATAGTGGTTTATTAGAATGTCACTTCCTCATCAAGGTGTGTGTTTGTGTGTGCTGTGTGTGTACGTTGTATCTGAGCGTTTTTGTGCATCAGGTGTGTGGGTAATTGCTGTGCGTTTGTGAATGTGATTGGGCTTTTAAACCACCTGCTTTCAACACGCGCAACACAATCACTGTCACTGCTGAAAGACTTTCTCAATCCTCAGCACCACCTCTCCATCTCAATCCCCCCCTTCCCCATCTATTCTCACCTCATGGTCTCCCGCTCCATTGCTAGAGTAAATCAAATTAGCTTGCATTATGGATGTATTAGGCTTGTATAATGACACAGCTGGCCCTTTCTCTTTTTTCACATGCTCACATAGCAGACAGAAGACACGTATATATATTGCCATAAATGAATAGAGCGAGGGACATGGAGGTGTATTCAGTTCATATGTGTGTTGGTGAAGGAACAATACTGAATACAACACATGGTCTATTTATTTGTCTATACTGTACTCTCATATTTCCCCACAACAATGACCCAACACAACAGTGGGCTTATTTATAAATATCTTCATTTTAGGAAACATTAGCTCAATAGGTTTCCTAAAATGAAGATATTTATAAATAAGCCCACTGTGAGCAAAAGCAAAGTAAAGCAGCTATCAAGTAAAGCCCCCCCCCCCACACACACACACACACACACACACACACACACACACACACACACACACACACACACACACACATTGTATTCAACACAGTGTGTATGCACAAGTGGGTGTATGAGGATTGTATTTGGATCCACTTGGATGGAGAAAAATGGTTTTTATTCTTCAGTTTTTCAATTTTCTGCTGCACAATTCTGCTGAAACAGTAAAATGTATTGTGTTGCACATACACACATACTTATAAAGGTAGAGTTCACACACACTAGGGCTGAACAATTGTGTTTTAGCATCTATATCGCGATGTGCGCATGCATGACAGTTGCATCGCAGGTCGTTGTGATGTTGACGCTAATCCTTTTTTTGCTGCTTGACAGAAAAATAAACTTTCACCGTTCTCCTTTTACATGATTATTACCAGCCGACCCTTCCCCTTTAAGACAGGTAGCCATGTGGCCAACGTGTGTATGTGACGTTAGTCCGACGGGGGTTATTGTCACGGGAAGTGAGGCTCTCCGTGTGTGGAAAAGTACCATAGGAAGTAGCTGCCGCTGACGCAGTGATGCACATAGACACTGGAAACTAATGTAAAACAGAAGTCTGTGTCTAATCTAACGTCATTTACACAGATTTAATTGTTCTTGGATACACAGAGTCTGTTGCTAGCACGCGTGAATTTATCCAACTAACAAGCTGGCCCCGCTAGTCAACCACAACCTGAAATGTAGAGGAAGCAACATGTCATTCACGTTAGCCTGGGTTGATAGTATTATATAAATACAATGGTGTCATGCTTGTCAACCAGCGTATTTCTAATTTCCTCTCCCAAACCCCTTTAGAAGAGTAACGTTAGTCACAGCGCTTACTTGCTTTGGTGTTCAACAAAGAATAGTTCACATTAGAAAAGATCCTTTTTCAATTTTTTTCTTCTATGTAAATGCACTCCCCTACAAAATCACGGCAGTATTCGAGAAGGATTTATTATTTCCAAACAGAGCTATTAATGTCATCTTTTAAAAATTACTTTTTCTTTTTTTCATATCGCAATATATATCGCAGTAAACTGAACACACACAAACCAAATGCAGGTTTATGTGCTGACTGAACAGCAAGACACAAGTTTAAGTGGTCAGTGTTTTTTATCATGTTGGCACAATCATAATAAGTATTCATTTTTCATGTTTCTGTCAAAACACACACACAGCACACACACCTTGGTAAACAGAAAAATGTGGTGGCAAGCAATACGAGAGGTAGAGAAAAACGCAGTGCATTTAAACATTACACTTCAAGTAGTTACCAAATTTTGAAGACGTTTCGCAAATCCTCTTTCCTTTTCCCTTTCTCTCTTTCTCGTGCTTACTCCCTACATGGACTGACTGTGTCTTTCCATGCTGTCATCCCCCAGCCTTCGTGGCATCACATTACATTCAGTCTGCGGAAACTTTCCTTTTTTATTTGTCCCACTCCTCTCTTGCTTTCTGTCACTTTCCTTCCCCCTCTCTTGTCCCACTTTCCTTCCCTTTAATCTCTTCACGTTGTCCCTCTCTCCCTCTGGCTCCATACAAGTGGAAGAGGGTGGTTACCCATCCCAGAGGGGGGATCCACTAACAGCACCCTTTGGCACCAGCTGTCTGCCTGAGGCCCCATGTATGTGTATTCTTGCATGGCTCTGGGTAAAGGCTTTTTGCCTCATGTGTGTGTGAGAGATCAAGTGAGTCAGAGGAGCGGGTGTTTGGTGAATGTGGTTGGTAACTCTATCTCGGACAACATGCAGCTAGAAGCATTAGGTTATAACAACTGCCAGACATGGCAGCATTTGACGGGGCTTTGGGCAATGATAGAAGGACAAATGGGGTGTGGTGCCTCACAGCTGCATGTTTGTAGCCTTTTCCATCAACGCCAGTCCCTGTGTGAGCACTTAGTGATTATGGTGGCCTAGAGTTGTTAATTTGTGTAATCAGTGTTTAATTGGCATTGAGGAAAACACATTAATCAGACCAGAATAAGTCTCCGGCTTCTTCACACAATCATTCATTAGTCTACTTCAATCACCCAATCACATGCAGCCTGGGAGTCGGGCAAACTGGGTTGCAATCACAGGTACCAGGAGGAAGGCACCTTACTGGTCACACAATGTTGCCACTTTATGAGCACAATTACTAAAGTGCTAGTCTGTCTTTGGATGTTGTGTGCTATTTCCGCAGTCAATACACTTACTCATATTTTGATGTGTAAGTTTGTTCCTCAACTTCAGGTGTGTGTGTGTGTGTGTGTGTGTGTGTGTGTGTACGTGTGTGTATGTACGTGTGTGTATTAGTGTGTGTTCGGTTTGCAGAGGGTGAAATAAATACTTTTATAGATGCAGTACATGTCTACACAAAAGTGCTGCACATAAAACAAAAAGTCAACTGGTAAACAGGCAGGCTATCAAAACTGTAAACCCACAACAGCATGAGCAATGACAGATATTAAATTTCCATGAGCAGAGAAAAGCCTCTGCCCAACTTGCCAGGAGAATTAGGTGGCTTTTTCATCAATACTACTTTATTTGAGTATGGATGTAATTACCATAAATCTATCTTACATGGTGTGGAACTTCTTTTTGTCTGTTTTTGTCAATATGATATGTGTTCAAAGAAACTTTTGATGCCAATACTGCTCTATACAGCAGTTGTTTTTCTTGGAATTTACCATGTACATTTCCTGTGTTTGGTGTTCATAGATTCTGGTAATGTACAGTAGTACAAATGCTTTACTTTTGTAACAAATCATAAGCACCTAACATCTGCCAAATCGGCTCTGATTCGGATAATCGGATCTTATAAATGAGATGGAATCTGCTTACATAGTGTTCTTCCACCAAAAGCTGTTGATAGTGTATGAATTTTGTTTTAACCTAATGTATCTCTTGCATATTTAAAAGTACAGCATATCTTTACTGCCACGAAATTGTGACTTCTTAACAATTTTTACAATGTTGTATATTGAGGTTGCGATTAATTGTTGTTGGGTACAACTACTGGATGCAGCAACTTTTCCAAATGGTTGGGAAGAGACGTGGGTAAGACTGAGAGGACACTTTCTGCCAGTTGCCTCCTCAACTACAAACGAAAACAAAAAATAGGCCTGTAGGATCAGTTGAGAGTATTTGCTAAGAGCTCCTTATGTTCCAAAATTATAGATTGGACATCTCAATTTAGGCAAGTCTTATTGTCGGGCCGAGCAAGCTGCATTTTTGTTCTGAGCAATGCAATAAGGAATAATGTTGGTTCTTAGCCATTCAGTTTTACGTGTCTGTTCTCCACCAAGATGATGAACACATCATAAGAACACACTGGTCGTTCTTGATGCTTATAATTGGACCTGGGATTGGATTGTCTGGTATCTATCAAGCCAGTGTAGCAAGGCTATTATAAAACTTTCAAAGGAGACAGCACAGTATGTGCTTGAAGCATTTGATAACAAATATGAATGGGGTTGAATGATGGGGCTGACAAAATTGAGTTTTTATGTCTCTCTAGACGAGCTGGGGAAGAGACAGGTAGAATGTACTTTCTGCTTCACAATAAATACCTCAGAGACTGAGGAGAGACTCTTTTTTTTTTTTTTTTGTTATAATTAGTGGTGCAACGGACCATAGTTGATCCGTGGCCAGTACGTGTCAACAGTCAGAGTTTGGAATTCATGTAAACTGTGGATCAGCTGCAGAGTTTAACCATAGTAATAGTGTGTGTGAAATGCTGATATGCTCTATGAAGGGTTGCCGTTAAAAGATACAGGCAACGGAATGTTCACTTCACGGGAACCAATCACAAACTGGCTTTTTTGACCTTTTGCGATGGCAGACTATTAACGAGTGGTATCTAACGCCGATTTTGGTGATCCATGAAATGTCTGCCCTGCTCTCTGATGCTCTGAAACTGATGCCACAGGCAACAAAAGCATCACTGCAGGTCATGCTAGTAAACACTTACGTTACACTTGGCATTGGGTAACGTTAGCCTACCATTAGCTCGTTACTGGATTAAACACGGTTAAAATGCTGACAGCTAAACTGTAAACGGTTTAAAGTGTGTCTGTATTTGACTGTAGAAGAACACCAGGACGTACAACAGCTAAAAGACACACACTATCACTTGGTCACTGTGCTGTCAACCTCGTGGTGCATTTCATAGTTATATCTGTTTTGGTCATTTAACCACAATTTACTGGGGAA
>NC_048408.1:24447168-24453688 GCF_013103735.1 Etheostoma cragini
CTAACCTCTGGCCAGGGTCCCATCCAAGGTATTATGGGGTCTTAAGAGGCAGAATTCACTAATGACTTCTTTTATCTCCTACACACAGCTTTAGACCTGATCACTGAGGCTACACACACACACACAAACACACACACACACACACAGACACACAAAATACCATTGCTGGATAAAAACAGAAAAGCTATGTCCGTATTGGCTCTAGTTATTCTTATCATCTTCCTTGTACTTTTGTAGTATGTTTGTCTGCACAACACACACACACACACACACACACACACACACACACTCACACACACACACACATACACACAATTGGTAACAATATGCTATGCAATAGTACTTATAGTAAGTAATCGTTTTTAGAGAAACATCTGACTACCCTATTTTGACACTAGACATACAAAGTTATGTAAAAACAAAAGAAGCTCTGTTTTGATATTAGTTGGGACTTCTATTTCCACTGCTTTTCAATTTTTGTATTCCATTTGCAAACGAATGTCCCCCCTGCAGAGGTAGAGCGAGGTGAGTGAAATGTAGCCTGAAAAAACGGAATCTTAGAAAGAGCAGCAGTAGAGTGGTAGGAGCCTTGGCTTTTATTTACTGTAAGAGGCCAAGGCAAGGATTTGGGGTAATAAATTAGGTTTGAAGATGAGACTAAAAGAGGAGATGGTGCGAGAGAAGTAAGAAGAGATTTGAGCGGATGAAAGAATGAGGGCAGCTAAGCCTGGTTGTTCATTTAGCCAGCTCTAAACACGACCACATGCACACACTTGAAAACATGCACTTTGTACATACTTCCTGATAAAATGGGAATAGTCTGTCCCTTGGTCATGCTTAATGTTTTGGAACCAGCAGACTTCATGTGTTGTTGTGTGTTAACGGTCTAAATTAAACTAGTGCAGTCAAACAATTAAAATATGTAATTAATTATTGATTAATCACATTAATATCATAGTTAACTGGCCATTAATTTCAATTAATCACACTTTTTTATTTATTCTAAATGTCCCAAAATTTATTTTTGTCCCATCATTTTCTCTCATGTTAATGCTCTTATCAACATGGAAAAGTGGATCAGCTTGCAAATGATTTTTTTTTTTAAAGAACATTGGCATATAGCCTATTGTAGGGTTCAATTTCACACGTAACATTGTCACTTGGAGCAAATAATCTCTCACACAGTGTGACACTGTCCATCAATAGAAGGCTGAAAAAAATACTTTGACGAGGGGGCGGATAATTGGCATCAGCTGTGTGCTTGGCCATCCACTCAAAACGTGACCTTACTACTCTTCTCTTGGGCTCGCAAGCCCTTACAAGTCTGTTGTTTTGTTTGTGGTGTGGTTTCGTAGTTTTTCTAACGTAAACAGCATGTGAAAAAGTCACTGAAAACGCGTTTAATTCACAGCACTACATTTTACATAATGGAATTTTTTTAAACCATCAAACAGGCGTTGGAATGTGAAAATTATTATTATAGTGTAAAAAGAAAAAAGCAGCACTACCACGGCTGTCTGTCTTGCCCGTTGTAGCACGGGCCTGGACTGCTGCTCCCTAAACGCTCAGCTCCCTGTCTGATCTGCCATTTTTATCTTGAAATAAATAAACCTACACACACGTTATGTTTCCCGCTGTATGGGTTTACCCTTAGATGGACATATTGTGCAAAAATTGATATTCCAATATATTCAATCCTATGAGTTTTTTAGAAGGAACATTTAAATGTCAATTTAGACAGCCCTGCTGTATAGACAGTATGTGGACACCTGCTCTCAGCCTTTACCCTCTTCATCAAACTTCAAAACATCCTGCTGCTTATCCTCATTTTTAAACTCAGCTTCACCTGTTTTTTTTTTTTGTGCAAGCAGCAAATTGCAAGAAAATTGCAAATCACTTAATGTGCGCAATCTGTCTCCTACTTTCTATCTCTGATTCCTCTTTTCTTGTTGATCACTGTCGGGGGTTTGGCTAGCTCTAATGTGACCCATGAGCCAAAAACAAATTGTGTAAAAGCATGTACAATGTGGGTGATGAAAAGAAGTTTGTCATTTGTAGTCTGGTGCGTAATTTGGCTAGGGCAATGTCAGAGTCATGTACAAAACATAGCCTACAGTAATAATGACGTTTAGTGTGAGTATACACATTCTTCTGTGGTGTATAGTAACTCTCTTCTGAAAAGATTGCCATTTAGCCACTATGGCCTATTTTCTACATTTCACGCGGCCTGCGTATGATCAGTGAACAACCTCCTGATATTATGTCTAAAGATACAATAATGCCGTGTGAAATAAACAAATAATTGAAAATTAGGCACTTAAATTATGTTGCACTTGTTACAACAGATAAAGAGGATAAGGGGCTCAGTAAGAGCTAATCTTATATACCTGAAATATCAGTGAAGCTGTCGGGGGTAAAATCACTTGCTGAACCAGAGCCGGTCAATATGTGGGTGGTCACTGTTAAGCTCTACTTTAATTTTCCACTCTAACGCTCAAAGGCATTTCTGAAACGATTAGTTGTTGACTTATTTGAAAGACAATGAATGGGTAATAGTTTGCCATTTACCAAGAAAAAAAACGCCAAATATTCTTTTGTTTCAGCTTCTACATGCCGACTCATTTCGGATATTATTGTAGGACTGTTGGTCAGACTAAACAAGCACTTGAAATGGCGCTTTTGGCTCAGGAAACTTGTGATGGGAATTTTTCTTAATTTTCTGACACTTACAGACTGAACAATTCACTGGAAAACAAATTGTCAGCTGCAGTAGTCGAATAGTAAAGGCACAGACCACATAAGTGCTACATCCACGGTATGGCAAGTGTCCTGTCTCTCTTGGGTTGGGTGCTGTTCACGTTTGACCTGAAACCTAGACCTTAAATCTGGTTTCACCAGGCGGTCCAAACCTGTTGATCCTATTTACTAAGTGCATTTTGCTCTGAACATTTCATACACCACACAACATTAAACCTCTCTCTTTGACCTGCCAAACCTGCCCTACAACCTCCAGCCAGTCGGTCAGTCAAGAGGGCACAGAGATAGCTGGTGTGCTTGTCACAGAAGAAGTGTAGCAAGACGTTTGGGCTATTCGGCTCGCCATTTTTATTCCATTTTACCAAGCGTCGTCTACAATACTCTGTAGTGATTGTCAAACTAAAGGCAAAAATGCTACAAAATGGTGGGATGTAAAAAAGAATAACCATGTAGCTTTTGTCAATGTGAAATTGAGAATATAATGGGGTTCTTTTCATTCTGTCTGCATGTTGATTTTTTGGGTGATTATCAAAATGTAGCTTTCTATTGAGTTGTCACATACTGTGTGAGAGCAAAAGGATGAAGTGATACGAGTGTTGAAAACAGTAGCAATCCAGCAGGGTCAGGGAGGCAAGCCTAATTAGATATTGGCTGAACGTAGAGTGGACAGCTCCGATTTTAGTCTGCCTCAACATCCTTCATAGTCATTATAAACTCACCAAGAGAGACCAGCTGTTACGGCTGACAGTTCTACAATTGACTTGTTATGTGTGTGTGTGTGTGTGTGTGTGTGGTGGTTCAGACATAGCTTTTAAGTGTTGGAGAGTTTTAAGAGCTCAGCACACCCGGACTCCCCTGTGATGTGAATTTGAAAACTGTGATTCATGCAATGCTTTCAAACTTTTCTCTGTCTCTCTCTGTCCGTTTCTCCCTGTCTCAGGCTCACCCTGGCTCATGGCATGCTGAGAGGATGGAAAAGAATACACACACACACACGTGATACAGTTACGCACAAAAGAATTGTGATCTTCGCATCTGCCATTTTTCAATCTCTCCTCAACTCGCAACTCTTGGGTGGACTAGGTCTAGTACTTGCAGTCCCAGGGTGATATAAACGTGCGTGCGTGCGTACGTGCGCGTGCGTGTATGCTCTCCATGGGGAGTGCTATCTGATCTATTGAGATGAATGGCCTGTCTGTATCTCCTCTATACAGCTGACACTATCAAATAGCCGCTGCCTTTCGTCTCTCTCTCTCTTTCTCTCTCTCCCTCGTGTAACCCTGTTGCCCATTGGTCTCCTCTTACTCTATTGCGCCCTCATTTGTTGTTTACTAGTAGAGCGAAGGATGACTGGCATTTTATCTTGCAGACGAGAAGAGCAACAAAGATAGAGGAGACAGAAAAATAGAACCAGAGAGCGAGATTCAAAGACGCAGAGGTGGAGGAAGCCTCTCCGTCTGCCAGCATCTGTTGCTGCAGGGCAGAAACAGGGAGGTTTGTGCAAGTGTGTGTGTGTGTGTGTGACAGGGAAAGCGTGATGGTCAGGATTAATTCAGACAGACCATTTGATGCCTGAGTGATTCTAGTCTCCCTGTTTCTCCTACTAATGCGTCAGTCTTTCTGATCCTACTTTGTCTTCATCTCTCTCTCTACCTGCCTTTACAATTTATCTATCAGCCATCCCGACTATTGCATCATTACTATCAGCTTGATGACTTAGTTTTTTTACAGTCAGTTGTTGAGTTGTTGCATTGCAATTAAGTCATTGGCAACTGTTTTTCTTGAAGGGGTGGGCAGTGTAACTGGTGCTGTTTCTACCAGCAGTTGCATATTTCCTGAAAATCCAACTGTATTTGGAGAGCTTCACTCCAGACGTAAAACACTATTTATGATTAACAGCTTAATGAGAACAAAACTGATTAATATTACAACGTATGACTCATGGAGCTCATGGACTCATGGAAGCTGAATTCAGATCACTTAGAATTTACTTGCCCAAAGGAACATAAATGCACCAGTGTGCCCTGTGTGTATTTTAATCCATCCATTTTTATATTCATTCTGTTGCCTGTGCCCCGGCAGCTGGATGTGGGTCAGCTCAGTTCAATCATTCATTTTTGTGTCTCCACAGTGATGCAACATTCGCTGCCTCCAATCTTCTATATTACTTAGTCCTTTGTGCTGACTTGGAGGCTATGCCTCATTAGCAAACATTAGCAGCTCAACTGGGCAGTAATAACAGCTCCATAAATCACACTGTTCCAGCACATAGGTCTTACTAGTATTATGGAGCGTTATAATTTATTTTCCACAGGTAACACTGCAGGTCACTTTACTGGTCAATCCTTTGCTGTTAACAACAGATGAGTAATCATGGCATCATCTATGATAGATTCATTTGTGATGTTCACTACCTCTTGTTTTGTGAGTCCTTGTGCCGCTGTCTCAGGCTGTCTCACTAAAGGCCGTTTAATGGTTTTGCGTAGAATCGACGGCGTACAGACCCCTCTGCGTCTACGCCAGACCCTACACCGTAGCCTGACGCACACCTCTCAAAAAATGTAACTACATGTCTTATTGACGCACGTCGCTCAGCCGTGGCTTGGTAGCGTTGCATTTCCCCCCCCCGACTCATTTCCTGGTTCTCCTTCTCCATTAACAGCAAGAAATCAATGAGAGGGTTACCTTCAGAGATGGCAAAAGTACTCATTTCCCATACTTAAGTCGAAGTACAGATAGTTGTGTTAAAAAATACTCTGGTAAAAGTAGAAGTACTGATGTAACTTCTTCACTCAAGTAAAAGTAACAAAGTACAGGCTTGGAAATTTACTTAAAGTATCAAAGTAAAAGTAGCCTTGCATTTTTTATGCAAAGCTACCTAAACCACATGAATGTAGTGCACGCTGAGAAACTTCAGTGGACATGGAGAACATGCTCTTTATATGCTATTGGCTACATTTTAAATGGCTGTCTGCCAACAGGCCTAAAACATCACATCTATGATTATTGTGACAGAGACTGTCACTCCAGGTTAATAAGATTCTGACTGAGTAGCAAGATATGAATTCATTTGTGATTCTGTGAGAATGTACAGATCCAGTTTCTCTTTTTTAATCTTCCCCTTAACATTTAAATGAATCTACATGTATGTGTGTGTGCTCAAATTTGGCTTCTGGAAAGAAAATAAAGGAGGAAATGTGAATTACTAAACAGACATTAATTAAGAAGTTCCCCAGCACATTGGCCCGTAGTAATTCTTGATGCCTACTGTCTCAAACATCTGTCAAAGGCCGAATCCACTTCAGTGCAGTAATGAAGTATTTGTACTTTGTTACTTCCCATCCCTGCTTGTAGTTCATAGTACAGTGCAGTACCTTTGTTTGTGTTAATCTGTGTATCTGTATACATGCGTGTGCGTGTGTGGGTGTGTGTTAGGGCTGTGCAATTAATTGAATTTCGGTTTCGGTTTCGATTTCGGCTCCCAACGATTATCAAAATAGTACAACCGAGTAAAAACGATTATTTTGCCATGTTCTGTTTTGTAATTTCCTCGTGTGTTTTGAATGGCGCGCGCGCACACACGTCATGCGCACATCCGCCCCTCCCGAAGCTAAACGCTTTCAGCCTACACTGTCAGGGAGGCAGGTCGCGTGCATGTTACCCGCTGGAATTTAAAAACTTAGCCAGAGTAAAGATGGCAGAAGGAGGGCAGCCACAGCAGCGTTTGGTAAGCAAAAAAGGCAAAACCAACTCCATTGTCTGG